>NW_021215237.1:0-2010 GCF_002162155.2 Triticum dicoccoides | reverse complement strand
CCCATGCATATGTAGTGTAGTTCCTTGCTTGCGAGTACTTTGGATGAGTACTCACGGTTGCTTTCTCCCCCCTTTTTCCCCTTTTCCTTTCTTTCTGGTTGTCGCAACCAGATGTTGGAGTTCAGGAGCCAGACGCCACCGTCGACGACGACCCCTACTACACCGGAGGTGCCCCTACTACGTGCAGCCCGCTGACGACGTCCAGGAGTAGTTAGGAGGATCCCAGGCAGGAGGCCTGCGCCTCTTTCGATCTGTATCCCAGTTTGTGCTAGCCTTCTTAAGGCAAACTTGTTTAACTTATGTCTGTACTCAGATATTGTTGCTTCCGCTGACTCGTCTATGATCGAGCACTTGTATTCGAGCCCTCGAGGCCCCTGGCTTGTATTATGATGCTTGTATGACTTATTTATGTTTTAGAGTTGTGTTGTGATATCTTCCCGTGAGTCCCTGATCTTGATCGTACACGTTTGCGTGCATGATTAGTGTACGATTGAATCGGGGGCGTCACACCACCGTGAGGCTGCCGTGCTCCCACATCTTCCACCTCGGCTGCATTTTGCCATGGTTTTACAAGGCGTCCACGTGCCCAAAGTGTCGCCATGGCTCAGCCAAGTACCTTGTTGCCTCCACCGACACACCAATGGGGAAGTTCCCCGGCCTCCCCAAACCTTCCTGATCGGCCGACACCCCCCCCCTCCCCCCTCCCCCCTGTGGGGGAGTTCCTTCCAAGGATCAACAATTATATATAATCATACTCCCGTTGTTCTACTCAATAGTTGCATTCCTTGTGGGCATATCCAAGGATGGTCTTTCCTGGAGAGATTGTTAAAGAAGTGTGGTAACAACGGTACATATGCAAAATGATTTTTATTTAGTTTGGAGTTGGAGTAACAGCATCTGCATATCACATTGCCCAGTTTATTGTTTGCTAGTGCCCTCAATGTGGAACAAAGTTTAAAAATAAGGGCAACATCAACAACGTATATGCACTGCAGGTTGTGGTTCCAAATAATGATCTTGAAAAGATTGGGTTTGTCCCTTCACTTGGTACATTTTGTTTGGCCATGAACTGAGCATCTCTACAACATCTTGCAGGGAAAAGGTCGAATCCCTTAAGGAAGCTGTAAGTAATTCTTTATGCCATCTGTGAGCTTCTAGTGGAGTAAAAACAATTTTCTTTTCTCGTGCTTGTTTGTATTGCTAACTTCCTTCTAACATGAAGTTAAAATGATTTCACAGACAGATATGAACTACTATTTGCGAGCCATTATTAGTATATAACAAATGAGATGGGACAAAATCAGCTCTCCTTCTCAGGCGTGAATGTGCAAATGGATTATTTCCTCAGCCCACCTATTTTTAAATTCCTATATTTTGTTTGAATGATTTTCCTATATTATATCCAATCCAAGGAGAAAGGAGGCTGAAAATGATGCAATAGATCTTCCTTACTAACAAAATGTGTTCCCGTTTATATAAATTTCTGTCTTTAGTTTCTGCTTATAGAAACTAAATATAAATTATGGTTTATGTGCTTATTTCTCTGATTCATGTAGATGATGTGTGCAGAACCATAGTATTCCAAAACCATAGTATTCCAAAACCTCAGTATTTTAATGTGTGGGCAATAAATACTTTAGTTTGTAAAAAACATAGTTTTTTCAGTTTTGGTAAAACTGTGGAGGTGTTTGGCAAACGAAACTACTCGGCGCACGACACTTCCTACCTGATTCTCGCACGACACATGATCCAGCAGCTGTGGTACACTTTATCTTATGCATGCACGGTTCGATCGATAGCACCGTCTGAAAATCGTGCGCCAAGTGTCGTCCGTATAGCGCTTTTTTTAGCAAATGGCAGTTTTATTAAGTTTCTCTGATTTTGACCAATTGTTCTGTCGTTGCATGGATAATCTTGACCATACCTAAAGTTGAACCTAATTCAGCTGCACTCACGGCCGGACCAATTGTTCTAACGGCCGCCGTATGCATGCTGGGCATGAGCACGTTC
>NW_021215236.1:0-866 GCF_002162155.2 Triticum dicoccoides | reverse complement strand
AAGACAGACGCGGATGGTAATGTCACCATCTATAAAGCTCGACTTGTCGCTAAGGGTTATCGACAGGTTCAAGGGATTGACTACGACGAGACATTCTCTCCCGTAGCGAAGCTAAAGTCCGTCCGAATCATGTTAGCAATTGCCGCATACTATGATTATGAGATATGGCAGATGGACGTCAAAACAGCATTCCTTAACGGGCATCTTAAGGAAGAACTGTATATGATGCAGCCGGAAGGTTTTGTCGATCCTAAGAACGCTAACAAAGTATGCAAGCTCCAGCGATCCATTTATGGGCTGGTGCAAGCATCTCGGAGTTGGAATATTCGCTTTGATGAGATGATCAAAGCGTTTGGGTTTATGCAGACTTATGGAGAAGCCTGCGTTTACAAGAAAGTAAGTGGGAGCTCTGTAGCATTTCTCATATTATATGTAGATGACATACTCTTTATGGGAAATAATATAGAATTTCTGGACAACATTAAGGCCTACTTGAATAAGTGTTTTTCAATGAAGGACCTTGGAGAAGCTGCTTATATATTAGGCATCAAGATCTATAGAGATAGATCGAGACGCCTCATAGGTCTTTCACAAAGCACATACCTTGATAAGATTTTGAAGAGGTTCAAAATGGATCAGTCCAAGAAGGGGTTCTTGCCTATGTTACAAGGTGTGAGATTGAGCTCGGCTCAGTCACCGACCACGGCAAAAGATAAAGAAGAGATGAGTGTCATCCCCTATGCTTCAGCCATAGGATCTATTATGTATGCCATGCTGTGTACCAGACCCGATGTAAACCTTGCCGTAAGTTTGGTAGCAAGATACCAAAGTAATCCCGGCAAGGAACACTGGACAGCGGTCAAGAA
>NW_021215235.1:0-966 GCF_002162155.2 Triticum dicoccoides | reverse complement strand
GAGCCATGGTAGCTTGCTACTGCTCCGGAACACTTAGGCTGGCCGGCATGTGTCCTTATTCGTTCCTGTGTCTGTCCCTTCGGGGAAATGTCACGCGATGAATACCGGAGTCCTGTTAGCCCGCTACAGCCCGGTTCACCGGAGTCCTGCTAGCCCAGTGCTACAGCCTGGATTCACTCGCTGATGACCGACACGTTCGATGCTGGGTCATGGATGCCTGTCCCTGTAAGTTTGTGCCACTTTGGGTTTACGACTAGCCATGTCAGCCCGGGCTCCTTATCATATGGATGCTAGCGACACTGTCATATACGTGTGCCAAAAGACGCAAACGGTCCCGGGTAAAGGTAAGGCGACACCCGTGGGAATACCGTGCGTGAGGCCGCAAAGTGATATGAAGTGTTACATGCTAGATCTATGTGGCATTGAGTCGGGGTCCTGACAGCGTTGGTATCAAAGCTTGACTGCCTGTAGGATTACCAAGCCAAACTGGTCGAAGTTGAGTCTAGAAATTCTTAGTTATATAAGGGAATTGATTGTGGGATGGAACGTAAGGTTTTTTTTACTCCTTATACCTCATGGCCTTCTGATCTGAGTCATCATCTTCTCTTCTACAGGGATTAAGAACTAGGCTATCTCTTCTTTCTATTAGGATCACGTGTTACTAATCAGTGGACTTATAAGATTGTTGGATTTAAGTCTCAGTTCAGTTCCTACTACTTCCGTATGTTAATTGTTGATCTCGAAACCTTGATATTGTGCTTCTGAGTGGTTATGCCACCATTTTTGTGAATGTCTCAAATCTTTTCTGAGCATTTACAGCCGTTATGCTGTCCGAGTCATCCCAGGTTTCTAAGTAGTCTGATGCATTTGCAAATCCTTTCTTCCCGTTTCAATGTTCCCATGGGCCAGATTAACCACACTAATCAGTGAGTTGAGGTACTCCGTTACCTTGACATATATGTTGGA
>NW_021215234.1:0-1946 GCF_002162155.2 Triticum dicoccoides | reverse complement strand
TGTGGCTCCTGCTGCTGATGTGGAGGAGGATGATTATGTGGGAGATTACGAGGATGAGGTTGATCAAAATCAGAACTACGTGCAACCACCAGCACCACAACCACCAGGTCGTCTACATGCAAATAATGGCAATGTTAGGGCTCCCCCTCAGGTACGAGATCATGACCATCTCCCTAAACTGAAATTGAATATTCCACCATTTGAGGGTAGATATGTTCCTGATATATATCTTACTTGGGAGTTAGAAACTGAACAACGATTTACATGTTTACAATATCCTGAGGAGAGACGTGTTCCTGCTGCTATTTGTGCTTTCACTAGCTTTGCATGTGTTTGGTGGTCTTAACATTGTAGATTATATCCTATTCCACCTCCTTGGGCTGCTTTGAAAACTGCTATGCGTACTCGTTGGGTTCCACCATATTATCAACGTGAATTACTTCAAAAATTGCAGCGATTAAGACAAGGAAAAAATTATGTAGAAGAATATTATCAGGAATTGCAAACTGGCATGATTAGATGTGGTATTGTTGAGGAGAATGAAGCTATGCTTGCATGTTTTATGGGTGGATTAAATAGAGAGATTCAGACCATTCTAGAGTATAAGGAGTATACTAATATCACTCGTTTATTCCATCTTGCTTGTAAAGCTGAACGTGAAGTGCAGGATCGATAGGCATTGGCGCGGACTAACTTTTCTGCAGGTCGACCTTCATCATGGACACCACGTGCATCATCTACTTCCACACGTTCTGCTACACCGGCACCTCCGTCGGCTGCCACCTCCAACCGTGACACAATAAAGCAGGCACAATCACCACTATCTGCCAAGAGCACACCTTCTGGGCCTGCAAAGAGCTCTTCTTCATCCATGGCATCAACAGGGCAAACACATAATATTATTTGTCAATGTTGCAAGGGTGGAGGTCATTATGCGAGAGAATGCCCATCTAAGCGTGTGATGATTGTTACTAAGGATGGTGGGTATGAGTCCGCTAGTGACTATGATGAGGAGACTTTGGCTCTTATTACACGTGATGAACACCGTGGAGACGATTCTGATCATGAGACGCAATACATGGCTCCTGAAGATGCTGACAGATATGAATGTTTAGTTGCTCAACGTGTTTTGAGTGTGCAGGTTACACAAGCTGAGCAAAATCAGAGGCATAATTTGTTCCATACAAAGGGAGTTGTGAAGGAACGTTCTGTTCGCGTGATCATAGATGGAGGGAGTTGCAATAACTTGGCTAGCATGGAGATGGTGGAGAAGCTATCTCTCACCACAAGACCACATACACATCCTTACTACATCCAATGGTTCAACAACAGCGGCAAGGTTAAGGTAACACATACTGTTCGTGTGCATTTTAGTATCTCTACATATGCTGATTATGTTGATTGTGATGTGGTACCTATGCAAGCATGTTCCTTATTACTTGGTCGACCATGGCAATTTGATAAAAATTCTGTACACCATAGTAGAAACAATCAGTATACTCTTGTTCATATGGATAAAAATATTACTTTGCTTCCTATGACTCCTGATTCCATTTTGAAAGATGATATTAATAGAGCTAATAAAGCAAAACAGGAGAAAAATAAGAGTGAAAATCAGATTGTGGCAAAAGAATTTGAGCAACAAATGCAGCCTAATAATAAACAATCTAGTGTTGCTTCTGAAATTAAATTGAAAAGTGCATGTTTACTTGCCACCAAATCTGATATTGATGATCTAGATTTTAGCAAATCTGTTTGCTATGCTTTTGTGTGCAAAGAGGCATTATTTTCATTCGAGGACGTGCTTTCCTCTTTGCCTCCTGCTGTCACTAACATTTTGCAGGAGTTCGCTGACGTCTTTCAACAAGACGTGCCACCGGGATTACCACCTATTCGAGGGATTGAGCATCAAATTGACTTAATTCCCGGTGCATCATTACCCAACC
>NW_021215233.1:0-1006 GCF_002162155.2 Triticum dicoccoides | reverse complement strand
CTTGCAGCATGTAGAATAAAGTAGATTGAAGTCCTCCAAGTAGCATCTCCAAGTAACATCTCCAAATAGCATCTCATAGCATAATCCTACCCGGCGATCCCCTCCTCATATCCCTGAGGTAGAGCGACCACCGGTTGTATCTGGCACTTGGAAGGGTGTGTTTTATTAAGTATCCGGTTCTAGTTGTCATAAGGTCAAGGTACAACTCCAAGTCGTCCTGTTACCGAAGATCACGGCTATTCGAATAGATTAACTTCCCTGCAGGGGTGCACCACATAACCCAACACGCTTGATCCCATTTGGCCGGACACACTTTCCTGGGTCATGCCCGGCCGCGGAAGATCAACACGTCGCAACCCCACCTAGGCACAACAGAGAGGCCAGCACGCCGGTCTAAACCTAAGCGCACAGGGGTCTGGGCCCATCGCCCATAGCACACCTGCACGTTGCGAGGGCGGCCGAAAGCAGACCTAGCCTAGTGGCGTTCCAGTCCAATTCGGCGTGCGCCACTCCGTCGCTGACGTCTGAAGTGCTTCGGCTGATACCACGACGTCGGGATACCCATAACTACTCCCACGTAGATGGTTAGTGCGTATAGGCTCGTAGCCAGACTCAGATCAAATACCAAGATCTCGTTAAGCGTGTTAAGTGTCCGCGAACGCCGAACAGGGCCAGGCCCACCTGTCTCCTAGGTGGTCTCAACCTGCCCTGTCGCTCCGCCACAAAGTAACAGTCGAGGGCCGTCGGGAACCCAGGCCCACCTCTACCGGGATGGAGCCACCTGTCCTTTCAGCCCCCTCGTCAGAATCACTTGCGGGTACTCAATGAGCTGACCCGACTTTAGTCACCATCTGTATAGTATGTATGTATAGTATATACCCGTGATCACCTCCCAAGTGATCACGGCCCGATAGTATAGCAAGGCAGACTGACAAGAATGTAAGGCCAATGATGATAGACTAGCATCCTATACTAAGCATTTAGGATTGCAGGTAAGGTATCAACA
>NW_021215232.1:0-2337 GCF_002162155.2 Triticum dicoccoides | reverse complement strand
GTTGCTGTTCGTGACCATCAATGATTGGCCTGCTCTCAGTAACCTTTCAGGACAGACAAACAAGGGATACCGCGGATGCACGCACTGTTTGGATGATATCGACAGTATATATTTGGAGAGTTGTAGGAAGAATGTGTACCTGGGACATCGTCGATTTCTTCCGAGCAGGCATCCCGTAAGAAAGAAAGGCAAGCATTTCAAAGGTGAGGCAGATCACCGGACGAAGCCTCGCCACCGTATTGGTGCTGATGTACATGATATGGTCAAGGATTTGAAGGTAGTCTTTGGAAAGGGTCCTGGCGGACAACCTGTTTCGAAGGACGCTGACGGACGCGCACCCATGTGGAAGAAGAAATCTATATTTTGGGACCTGCCATATTGGAAAAACCTAGAGGTCCGCTCCGCAATCGACGTCATGCACGTGACGAAGAATCTTTGTGTGACCCTGCTTGGCTTCTTGGGCGTGTATGGGAAGACAAAAGATACACCAGAGGCACGGGAGGACCAGCAACGTATGCACGGAAAAGACGGCATACATCAGGGTCAGGCCAGCTACGCTCTTACCAAAGAAGAGAAGGAAATCTTCTTTGAATGTCTGCTCGGCATGAAGGTACCGTCTGGCTTCTCGTCGAATATAAAGGGAATAATAAATATGGCAGAGAAAAAGTTCTAGAACCTAAAGTCTCATGACTGCCACGTGATTATGATGCAACTGCTTCCGGTAGAATTGAGGGGGCTTCTACCGGAAAACGTTTGATTAGCCATTGTGAAGCTATGTGCATTCCTCAATGTAATCTCTCAGAAGGTAATCGATCCAGAAATCATACCAAGGTTACAGAATGATTTGGTGCAATGTCTTGTCAGTTTCGAGTTGGTGTTTCCACCATCCTTCTTCAACATCATGACGCACGTCCTAGTTCACCTTTGCGAAGAGATTAACGTTTTGGGTCCTGTATTTCTACACAATATGTTCCCCTTCGAGAGGTTCATGGGAGTTGTCGGTGTCAAAACCGGTGGATCAAGGGTAGGGGGTCCCGAACTGCGCGTCTAGGCAGATGGTAACAGGAGACAAGGGACACGATGTTTTTACCCAGGTTCGGGCCCTCTCGATGGAGGTAAAACCCTACTCCTGCTTGATTAATATTGATGATATGGGTAGTACAAGAGTAGATCTACCACGAGATCGGAGTGGCAAAACCCTAGAAGCTAGCCTATGGTATGATTGTTGTTCGTCCTACGGACTAAAACTCTCCGGTTTATATAGACACCGGAGAGGGCTAGGGTTACACAGAGTCGGTTACAATGGGAGGAGATCTTCATATCATATCGCCAAGCTTGCCTTCCACGCCAAGAAAAGTCCCATCCGAACACAGGACGGAGTCTTCAATCTTGTATCTTCATAGACCAGGAGTCCGGCCAAAGGTCTTAGTCCAGCCATCCGGACACCCCCTAATCCAGGACTCCCTCAGTAGCCCCCGAACCAGGCTTACAATGGGAGCAGAGCGTTGACCTTCTTGGAGATTCTTGTATACATGCCTGCTAGCTTTGCACGGGGGTAAACTGTGAGGGGGAGTGGGAGAAATGCCCTCTTGCAGTCATGAGCAGATTCTGGACACAGCAACATGGCAAGCCGCTTAACATCTTGAGAAGATAGCATGTCAGAGCCACACTACAGAAGAGGCAAGGAAGGCTCCAGCATCGCCTTACATGAAGTGAGAAATTTTACCTGGGCGTTCGGGGTTGGGGTGAAACGCTGCGGTCGCGGTGGCGAAGAAGGCTTCCTCGAGACTAGTGTCTGGGGGGTCTTGAGCTTCAACAACATTGCAAAGGTTGGCATCTGTCTGGAGCAAGCATCGCACAGGTTGATAGAAATCGAAGCGATGATAACGTGTGCAGAGGAAGGAGGCCAGGCTATACAAGGAGCGGTTCCCCACACGGTGAAGACCCTAGCGTGCCGATCACATCCAGGTCCAGCTCGAGTTTCATGGTAGGTGGGAACGCAACGTCATAACAGATGGTGTTTACGATGATGTTGGAGACAAGATCAAGAGGGCCATAGCAGTAGCCGGCCTTGACCAGGCTACGGTCACTAGTAGAAAAAGCCCCATTCGTCCCGGTTCGTGTGGGCCATTTGTCCTGGTTGGCAAACCAGGACTAAAGGGTCGGTACTAAAGCCCTATACCTTTAGTCCCGGTTCACCCGGAACCGAGGCAGATGGGGCTCCACGTGGCCGCTGCCACTTGCCCAGGCAGGAGGACCTTTTGTCCCGGTTGGTGCCACCAACAGGGACCAAAAGGCTTTCACGCGTCAGCAGTTCAGGGGCTGGGTTTTTTTTCT
>NW_021215231.1:0-1043 GCF_002162155.2 Triticum dicoccoides | reverse complement strand
GCCTCGTTCAACGAGCAGGAAAGTGGTTCTCTTCGTCCCTCGCCCTTGGTACCAACGTTGATGCCGGCATAACTGACTTGGTACTCTCTGACATGCCTTGCTATCATGACCGTGAAAGATGTCACTGCTCCTATAAAAAAAAACCACATGGTGGGCCCATAACCCACAGTTCCACAGGATCGAAACCTGACTCTCCTGTACACCCCCTGTTTCCAAAGTTATTCCTATAGCTTGACTTCGTATGTAATTTGCGAGCCACCTTCCTAGTGATCAATTCTGGTATCGGACACAATACTTATTCCTGTTGCTCTGAACCCCATTCACACCCTGTTTCAGGCAATGAACGATTGCCTATCCGCTTGAAGCTTCTTATTGCACCGTCTTACTTTGCTCTCGATGTGTTTCATTTGTTCAACTCGAGAGATACTCATATGTTCATACTTCGGAAACCCCCAGAAGATTTTCCCTTGTAACATCCTATCGTTGTAGAGCTGCCCCTTACCTATTCGTAAGTACGACGGAGATCCCGAAGAAAGGATGACAAATTGATCATGGTGACTTGAAGCAGTGAAATGAAGACATCAACGAAAGGGATCAACCTCTTCGAAAGGGAAGCCAAGACCGAGAAGACTCGTTAGGTTTTTCGCTACCAACACCTTCGCCCCTTGCTCCACCGCTTAAATCTCGGGACGAGATTTCTTGTAGTGGAGGAGAATTGTGACGCCCGGGTAATTAAGCTACAGTGATCCTCTGCTAATGGTGCCACGTCACCTTGTTTATAGTTGCTAATCTCGAGTTAGTTCGAAACCGATTCAAATTCAAATTCAAAATAAAGTCAAACAGTTAAAGTTTTCAAAAGTCAAAACTAAAATGTTCTAAATGTAACAAATAATTCATAAGTAATGTTGGTGGAGGAACCACATTTTTATAAAATGTCTAAATGCATTCAATTAATTAAAACTGTCGGTAAAATAAATAAATAAGTGTGTTGGTATTTTATAAAATACTAAACTATATTATTTGGGGGTTAAACCTTTTTGTGG
>NW_021215230.1:0-556 GCF_002162155.2 Triticum dicoccoides | reverse complement strand
GGCGGGGCGACGGTGGTGTCGGGGCGGCGCTGGGGCGGCGGGGCGATGGTGGCGTCGAGGGTGGCGGGGCGACGGTGGTGTCGGGGCGGGGCGACGGTGGCGTCGAGGGTGGCGGGGCGACGATGGTGTCGGGGCGGGGCGACGGTGGCGTCGGGAGAGAAGATCGGGGAAGGGGATCGCGGGCGAGGGCGAGGGAGAGAGAGGGGATCGGTACGAAGTAGGGGCGCCACAATACTAATGGCGCACCACCCCTCGGTGCGCCATTAGTATTTTTTTTATTTCTGCTCGAGCCAACAGTTATCTACCACCTGACCTGATACATGTCAAGTCTTCTCTACTAGCTCGACTGGTCAACAGCTAGTTCTCACACCATGAGGTCCTGGGTTCGATTCCTAGGCTCCACAATTTTTTTTATGCATATAAAATGCTGTTTGATACTTATTTGTGTTTAAATATGTTCAAACTTGTTTAAATCATAACAGTAATATTTTTCTATAAGACAGTAATATTTTTTAAAAAAATATCATCAAACAGTAATGCCGGTGGAGCGGGGGAG
>NW_021215229.1:0-1097 GCF_002162155.2 Triticum dicoccoides | reverse complement strand
TATTTACCCTTCATAAGGGCCCTGTTCATCGATTCCGCTCCAACTAAGGTGGGAGAGACAGACACCCGCCAGCCACCTTATGCAACTTGTGCATGTCAGTCGGTGGAACCGGTCTCACGTAAGTGTACGTGTAAGGTTGGTCCGGGCCGCTTCATCCCACAATACCGTTGAGCAAGAAAAGACTAGTAGAGGCAAGTAAGATGACAAAATCCACGCCCACAACAAAGTTGTGTTCTACTCGTGCAAAGAGAACTACGCATAGACCTAGCTCATGATGCCACTGTTGGGGAACGTTGCAGAAAATTAAAATTTTTCCTACGGTTTCACCAAGATCCATCTATGAGTTCATCTAAGCAACGAGTCTAGGGAGAGAGTTTGCATCTACATACCACTTGTAGATCGCGTGCGGAAGCTTGCAAGGTGATGATGTAGTCGTACTCGACGTGATCCAAATCACCGATGACCAGCGCTGAACGGACGACACCTCCGCGTTCAACACACGTACGGAACAGCCACGTCTCCTCTTCTTGATCCAGAAAGGGAGGGAGGAGAGGTTGAGGGAGATGGAACCAGCAGCAGCACGACGGCGTGGTGTTGATGGAGCTGCAGTACTCCGGCAGAGCTTCGCTAAGCACTATGGAGGTGGATGAGGTGTTGGGGAGGGAGAAGGAGGCAACCAAAGGCCAAGACATTCAGGTATCAAGTCCCTCCTCTCTCCCACTATATATAGGGGTGCCAAGGGGGGGTGGCCGGCCCTAGGAGATCCAATCTCCTAGGGGGTGCGGCGGCCAAGGAGGGGTTTTCCCTCCCCCCAAGGCACCTAGGAGGTGCCTTACCCTCCTAGGACTCTTGCCCCCTTGAACCCTAGGCGCATGGGCCTATGTGGGGCTGGTGCCCTTGGCCCATTAGGCCAAGGCGCACCCCCTTACAGCCCATGTGGCCCCCCGGGGCAGGTGGACCCACCCGGTGGACCCCCGGGACCCTTCCGGTGGTCCCGGTACAATACCGATAACCCCGAAACTTGTCCCGATGCCCGAAACAGGACTTCCCATATATAAATCTTTACCTCCGGACCATTCCGGAACTCCTCGTGACGT
>NW_021215228.1:0-1278 GCF_002162155.2 Triticum dicoccoides | reverse complement strand
GAAAAGGAAATTTTCATATAGTAAAAACCACCAATCCTTTAGTCATGGGAATACATGAGCAATAAAAAATATGAACTAGTAAATTTGACCACTAGTTCTAGCATTACGCTCTTATCAAGATGATGCGCATATTGACCATCTTGTAGAAAATTAATCATGGAAGGACACTAGTTTATTATGTTTATACCTCTTAACCTCCTGCCCTTCCCTCTGATGTTGTAACTTCTTAATCTGAAACTCTGCAAGTGCTAGATTCTCAATTGCCATGTTCCTAGTGGGCAAGTTTTGGAGGTAGCTCAGATGGTGCCTTGCCTTGTACTGCATCAGGCTCACATGATAGGGATGGTCTAGTGACTGGCTCACATATCTTGCAAGGTTCGGCTCCATATACTTAATTGCAAATCTAAGGTGCTTGCTTGAGAATTCATTTGCCTTGTAGAGTGATGATTCTCCCATGTTGAGGTGTGACATGTCTTGCAAGCTCAGTAGCCCTCTAATGTCATTGCTAAGCCCGATGTTGAAATCACCATTATTGTTCATGAACTTCCGTAGAACATCGTCTGCAACATCGTGGAGAAGGGTATTAGGCACATGTCATAAATAATGAGAACAATACATCTGAAGGGAGGTTCTTAAATGCTCCACAAGGAAACCTTAAAAGTTAAATATTGGACTTGGCTAATCTTAGATTTTTTTTCCAGCAAAGTTATCGTCTAAATTCATTTCATAGACCAAATTTAACCCAACCTTCCTAAACTTGTGTTTTTATCTGACTCAACATACTAAACGTGTATGTTACTGACCTGCCGAAAAATAATATCCAGCTTCCCTCATCATCCTCGAAGAAAGGGTTGCATCAAGCAGATCATCACTATGGATGAGATCCACACATGAGCCCATGATGGTATCAATTTCGTCTTGGAAATAGTGGTCGATGCAGAGGCGCTTTAGGTGATCAATAGTTGTCAACATGCCTCCTCTACTCTTCGGAGGTTGTTGCAGCAACGCTTGAACATTCCTTAGGCTTTCCTAGTGTTGTAGAGAGAGCAAACTTCTTTTATAAAAAATATAGAGTTTACAGAAGTGCAATAGATACCATATATTATCTCAGTTTGAAAGTAGATGACATGATAAAAAATATGCATCCTAAATTCTTCAAGTTTGACTATTAATATATGAATAAAATACTCAGGCTGGCCGGGTGATAGCTCTTACAATAATTTTTTTCAATACAAATACCAGTGATGCCGTAGGTTTATATTTTGTTCACTTCTTATC
>NW_021215227.1:0-2095 GCF_002162155.2 Triticum dicoccoides | reverse complement strand
AAACGGGATCGGTACTTCCTCTTCATGACTTCATGCGACGCGTTCTGGTCCAACATGAGCCTGTAGGCTTGTGCGTCTAAAGCGGCCCGCTCCGTGGTCATCCTGGCACTCTCAGCTACCAGGTCCGCCTTGGCCTGGGTGATCTGTTCCTTCACCTTCGCAATCTCCGCGTTGTGGGCTTCCTGATCCGCCGGATTAGCTTCTGCCATAAGCACAGCCAATGCATCAAATAGATCTGATAAACTTGAGCCGGCGGGCGTGCAGAGCTTCCTGCCCCGGCAGCTGTCGCCGCTACTGAACCGGAGGTTATTGGCGCAGCGGTCGAAGAATGAAGCGCTGCTTGTGTGCTGGCCATGAATATTCCAACTCGGTTGGGTAGATCAGAGGGGTCCGGAATACTGTCGCCATCGGAACAGCCCCCAATCCGGCCATCTTGTAGCTGATATAGAGATAAGGTTTCTCCGGTTGATGACTCATCGCCGGAATAAATGATGGTCTCGCCGTGAGATTCCGATCCATCCTCGTAACTTCCTCCATGGATGACTCCCACGAAGGCATGCTTCACGGCCGGTTTAACCCGGGCGGACCGCGCATGCTGAGCCGTTTCGACGAGGTCAGTGCAGATGTCCGGCTCAGGGACCGGTTCACCGATCTTGCCGATGAAAACGTGTATGCCACCAAAGGGGACCCGGTACCCGTACTGAACTGAGCCGGCCTTGGGGCCCCAGCCTGCATCATCGATGTAGAGCTTGCCGCGACGACTCTTAGTCATCCGGCCCACAGCGTAGCCCTTGAGTCCTTCAAAGCGGCCCTCCAAGAATTGAAACCATCGTGCGATAGCCCCACGGTGGGCGCTAACTGTCGTGGTTTTGTCATGGCAGATGTCCTAGAGAAAGGACTTAGTCATGGAGCCATCGCGACGGGTTAGCTTGAAGGGGTTAAAGCGGACACAGGGACGCAAGAGAGTTTATACTAGTTCGGCCCCTTCGATGAAGGTAAAAGCCTACGTCTAGTTGTTATGGGATTGATGGGGTTTCGATGACTAGGGAGCAAACAAGCTTCGCCTATGTCTCGAGTTGTTGTCTGTTGTCTGAACCGCCGCCGGGTCGTCCCCTTATATACACGGGTGACGCCCGTTGGTTCACAGATTCCCAATACCGGCTCATAGATGTGTCCGGTTTGGTCTCTACTTATTCCTAACTTACAATACAAGTTACATACCAACGCCGGTTTACGGCTATAGGCCTTGAACCGACTATGGGCCTTGAGCCCTCATCTGGCTTCTTGGGTTTCAACATAGTTAACTACTGAAGAAGTTAACCCGGCCCAGATAGGCCGGTTTACGCCTAGTAGTGATATCCTCAATAGCCGTCGGAAAATTTTATGGACCATGCGGGAATTAAAGAAGAACTCAAATCATATTTGCGCAATGCCGGTCTTGAGCATTTTGAGGCTAACAAATTCCCCCAGTATCATGATCTCACATGTTCATTTGTGAGGAGGTTTGAGTATTCATCTTCGCGTAATTCTCCTTCAGTCATGTTTGATCTTTATGACAAATCTTATACCATGGACCTAGAGGATTTCACTACTGCTTGCGAACTTCCATCATGGGGCAGTATTAGGGATCCCCCTAAATCTGAATTTAGAAACTTTCTTGCTAGTATAACTGTGGGGGAATCCAGAGATATAACACAGGCTACCATAGGGAGCATTCACTTTCCTGCTATACATTATTTTGCTCTTTTCATCGGTAAATGCATAAATGCTAAGGATGAAGCATGTCACATGTGTGTCCCTGATCTTAGCATTCTTAGGAGTGCTGTGTTAGGAGACCAATCTTATCATATGGGAGCCATTGTAGTTCGTAGGTTGCATCATAATAGACATAATGGAGATTTCTTTGGAGGAATTTATGCAACTCGCTTAGCTCATTTTCTTGGAATAGACATTCGTGAGGGTGATATGGAGTTGCCTCCTGCATATTTAGATTATAACTCTATGGCTTTGCACCAGTTTGTCGAGAGGCCTGAATCACCTCTCTTATATCGCTTAATTTTTGATAAACGACGTGTTTTCCATATTACTCTCCCTG
>NW_021215226.1:0-1024 GCF_002162155.2 Triticum dicoccoides | reverse complement strand
GGGGTCGCATGCGTGGTGAGGAAACTACAATCTAGCTGGGAGCAGGCGGGGTGGGATGGAGGTCGCTGAATCTAGGGATAGGGATGTTTCTCTCTCTTTCTCTTTTAGACCTGTCATAGTGGGAGTAACATACCTAGTAACATGCATCCTTCCGAAATGCCAACGAGGCATTTAGTGACATGATATAGTATTAAATGAGGAAAGAGACGATGTTCGTAACATATTATGTTATCATCATATAGCGCTTTCTATTGAAAAACAAGCCTACAAACTAATAAATAAAGTCATCTTTGATACTACTTATATGATATTTTTTGCACTATGAAGGTAGTAACATAAAATACTGTTATATGTGTGTGACACTAGTCTAACTTACAACCCACTATGACCAGCCTTAGCGACGAAGAAAGTGAGCAGCACACATGGGTCCACATGTAGTGAGAACAACACATTGCCAAATAAAAAATAACACAACACTGTAGCATACATTCACATACAGTTTTTTAGGGGTGACGTTTACGGACAGATGTGGCACCATCTGCCCGCGCCGATGGACATCACTGGATCCCACAGATAGAAATCGAGAAGGGGGGGGGGGTCCTAGGGGAGACCAATTTTGGCGCCGCCGCACAATTTCTGCTGACGTGGCTAGTGCGATCGGGTGCCATGTGTTTCGCCCTCGTTGGATTGAATTAGCACCTTTAAATGTGTGGTGGAGTTGGGAGGTGGCATGTGTATGTCCTTGCATGTAATTTAACTTTGTTCACTCTCTCATCTTAATGGAAGTACATACAATAGTCTTACATGTTCTTCAAAAAAGGCTATTAGTTCCTGTTTTGGTCTCTGTATTTAACGCTTGTGTATTGTCGTTTCGAACCAGTTAATTTCAGTTGTAATTTGCTCTTAATATTCCCAATTTCCCATCAGGTCTTTTTCGGTATCTTTGTGCTGTAAAACTAGCTTGTGACAACAATTTTTATGTAGTAAACAGTGCTGATCAGAAATTAATTACTCCCTTCATCCC
>NW_021215225.1:0-992 GCF_002162155.2 Triticum dicoccoides | reverse complement strand
GTATTCCTCAAGTGATATCTTCAGACCGTGGCAGCATCTTTACCTCCAAGTTTTGGGATTCTTTTCAGAAGGCCATGGGCACCAACATCCGCTTCAGCACAGCTTTCCATCCTCAAACAAGCGGTCAAGTCGAGCGTGTCAATCAGATTCTCGAAGACATGCTCAGGGCTTGTGTGATTTCTTTCGGCATGAAGTGGGAGGATTGTCTTCCTTATGCTGAATTCTCATACAACAACAGCTTTCAAGCAAGTTCGGGCAAGGCCCCCTTTGAAATTCTATATGGCAGGAAGTGCCGTACCCCTCTCAACTGGTCTGAAACCGGTGAACGTCAGCTGCTGGGTAATGACTTAATCACAGAAGCAGAAGAAATGTGCAAAGTCATTCGTGATAACCTCAAAGCAGCCCAGTCCCGCCAGAAGAGCTACTATGATAGTAAGCACCGTGATCTGGCTTTTGAGATCGGAGGTCACGTTTACCTCCGCGTCTCTCCCATGAAAGGTACTCGTCGCTTCGGTATCAAAGGGAAGCTTGCCCCTAGATACGTGGGACCTTTCAAGATTGTCAGCAAGAGAGGCGACCTCGCCTATGAACTCGAGCTTCCTTCAAACTTTGCAAATGTTCTTGATGTGTTCCATGTCTCTCAACTTCGAAAGTGCTTCAAGACTCCTGACCGCACCGTCAACTTCGAGGACATTGAGCTCCAAGAAGATCTCTCTTATCGTGAGCACCCAGTTGCTATTCTTGAAGAGACTGAACGCAAGACTCGCAACAAGTCAATTAAATTTCTCAAAGTCAAGTGGTCACACCATTCCGACCGTGAAGCTACCTGGGAACGCGAGGATCACCTCCGTTCTGAGTACCCAGAGTTCTTTCAGTCCTAGATCTCGGGACGAGATCTTTTCGTAGTGGTGGAGTGTTGTAACGCCCCAGGCATACTTTCCATATTTGTATCCAACTCTTGCCGTCTCCGGCGCTAAGTTATATTTATTTCT
>NW_021215224.1:0-1622 GCF_002162155.2 Triticum dicoccoides | reverse complement strand
TGTTACCATCCGGCCTAGACGCACAGTTCGGGACCCACTACCCGAGATCCGCCGGTTTTGACACCGACATTGGTGCTTTCATTGAGAGTTCCTCTGTGCCGTCACAATCAGGAAGGATGCCTCCTCCCGTCTTTAAAGACGGCGCCGTTGCTAAGGGAGCCTTGGCTGTCGGCCAAACCCTCCGGCTAGGTGGTTTCCTCATGACCGCCTGTTCGGCTGTTGCGCCGACGGTGACCTCTCGGGTCATCAAAAGCAACCTACACGTCAGCTCGGAGCTCGTCGAGCAGCTAGATCCAATGGAGCTCTCTTCCATAAACAAGCTCTTGGATCGCATCACCGCCCTGGGGGTCGCTATGGATTATGACCAGGTTGGGCTTAAACCCGATCTAAGAGAAATTAACTCTCCTCAAGTCACCCACCACATTGCCGTGGTAGAGACGCAGTGCGGCGACCCTTCATCTATTTTAAGGACTAGCTACGTCCGAATTCCCGACCCCTCCAAGCCGGATACTTGTGGAGGGGGAGATGTAACTCAAGACCTGAGCTTAGGATCAGGCAACGGGCCAGATCCACTGGACAACATCCAAGAATCCGAACTTTAGAGTTCGAAAACTCTTCGGCCTCCGAATCTTGGATTGGGTGAGGTTTCAAATTCAACGACACCCACCCACCCGATCATAAGCGATCTCTCCCAAATCAGGCAGAGGCCCGAGGGACCAGTACATCATTACTGGGCCAGATTCCAAGCAATACCCCATTACGGCGGATATCATGCTTTACTAGGGAGGGAAGCATTCACAATCTTCCAAGCAATACCCCATTACGGGTACATGAATCTTAATATGCCCGGGGCCGAATGGAATTATCACTCTAGCTATTGATCCGGACATAGCACTCCGCGCCGAAAACAAGACGGCCGCATTAGCCCTTGAGGCGCTATCCGAAGCCTTAGCGGCCGAGGAACTGACTACGCTGCGCTCCACGGTTAACAGGGATGATGTGATACTCGATAAGAAATCCAAATCCACGTCCTTCAAGCCAGCTGACGAAATAGTCAAATTCCAGGTCCATCCAATGGACCCCAATAAAACAGCTTCCATCGGGGCACGACTGACCCCTGATGCAGACGCCGCACTGCGAGAGTTCCTACGAGAGAACTGGGACATCTTCGCCTGGCACCCTTCAGACATGCCAGGGATCTCACGCAGGCTGGCCGAACACATCTTAAATATCCTAAAAGGATTTAAAACTGTCAAACAAGCCCTTCGGCATTTTTTCGAACCCAAGAGACAGGCTATGGGAGAGGAGCTAGCCAAGCTATTAGAGGCCGGATTCATCAGAGACATAAAACATCCGGACTGGCTAGCAAACCTGGTGATGGTACCAAAGAAGGACAAATCATGGCGCCTGTGTGTCGATTTTAAAGACCTTAACAAGGCTTGCCCAAAGGATCTCTTCCCCCTCCCCCGTATCGATCAAATTATCGATGCCACCGCAGGACACGATTTGTTGTGTTTCCTTGACGCATACTTCGGTTACCATCAAATCAAGATGGCAGAATCAGACCAAGCTGCAACAGCATTCATCACACCATACGGCCCATTCTGCTTCAACACAATGCC
>NW_021215223.1:0-1622 GCF_002162155.2 Triticum dicoccoides | reverse complement strand
TGTTACCATCCGGCCTAGACGCACAGTTCGGGACCCACTACCCGAGATCCGCCGGTTTTGACACCGACATTGGTGCTTTCATTGAGAGTTCCTCTGTGCCGTCACAATCAGGAAGGATGCCTCCTCCCGTCTTTAAAGACGGCGCCGTTGCTAAGGGAGCCTTGGCTGTCGGCCAAACCCTCCGGCTAGGTGGTTTCCTCATGACCGCCTGTTCGGCTGTTGCGCCGACGGTGACCTCTCGGGTCATCAAAAGCAACCTACACGTCAGCTCGGAGCTCGTCGAGCAGCTAGATCCAATGGAGCTCTCTTCCATAAACAAGCTCTTGGATCGCATCACCGCCCTGGGGGTCGCTATGGATTATGACCAGGTTGGGCTTAAACCCGATCTAAGAGAAATTAACTCTCCTCAAGTCACCCACCACATTGCCGTGGTAGAGACGCAGTGCGGCGACCCTTCATCTATTTTAAGGACTAGCTACGTCCGAATTCCCGACCCCTCCAAGCCGGATACCCGTGGTGGGGGAGATGTAACTCAAGACCTGAGCTTAGGATCAGGCAACGGGCCAGATCCACTGGACAACATCCAAGAATCCGAACTTTAGAGTTCGAAAACTCTTCGGCCTCCGAATCTTGGATTGGGTGAGGTTTCAAATTCAACGACACCCACCCACCCGATCATAAGCGATCTCTCCCAAATCAGGCAGAGGCCCGAGGGACCAGTACATCATTACTGGGCCAGATTCCAAGCAATACCCCATTACGGCGGATATCATGCTTTACTAGGGAGGGAAGCATTCACAATCTTCCAAGCAATACCCCATTACGGGTACATGAATCTTAATATGCCCGGGGCCGAATGGAATTATCACTCTAGCTATTGATCCGGACATAGCACTCCGCGCCGAAAACAAGACGGCCGCATTAGCCCTTGAGGCGCTATCCGAAGCCTTAGCGGCCGAGGAACTGACTACGCTGCGCTCCACGGTTAACAGGGATGATGTGATACTCGATAAGAAATCCAAATCCACGTCCTTCAAGCCAGCTGACGAAATAGTCAAATTCCAGGTCCATCCAATGGACCCCAATAAAACAGCTTCCATCGGGGCACGACTGACCCCTGATGCAGACGCCGCACTGCGAGAGTTCCTACGAGAGAACTGGGACATCTTCGCCTGGCACCCTTCAGACATGCCAGGGATCTCACGCAGGCTGGCCGAACACATCTTAAATATCCTAAAAGGATTTAAAACTGTCAAACAAGCCCTTCGGCATTTTTTCGAACCCAAGAGACAGGCTATGGGAGAGGAGCTAGCCAAGCTATTAGAGGCCGGATTCATCAGAGACATAAAACATCCGGACTGGCTAGCAAACCTGGTGATGGTACCAAAGAAGGACAAATCATGGCGCCTGTGTGTCGATTTTAAAGACCTTAACAAGGCTTGCCCAAAGGATCTCTTCCCCCTCCCCCGTATCGATCAAATTATCGATGCCACCGCAGGACACGATTTGTTGTGTTTCCTTGACGCATACTTCGGTTACCATCAAATCAAGATGGCAGAATCAGACCAAGCTGCAACAGCATTCATCACACCATACGGCCCATTCTGCTTCAACACAATGCC
>NW_021215222.1:0-1075 GCF_002162155.2 Triticum dicoccoides | reverse complement strand
AGGTGGCCCCACCCGGTGGGCCCCCGGGACCCTTCCGGTGGTCCCGGTACAATACCGATGACCCCGAAACTTGTCCCGATGGCCGAAACAGGACTTCCTATATATAAATCTTTACCTCCGGACCATTCCGGAACTCCTCGTGACGTCCGAGATCTCATCCGGGACTCCGAACAACATTCGGTTACCACATACAAGCTTCCTTTATAACCCTAGCGTCATCGAACCTTAAGTGTGTAGACCCTACGGGTTCGGGAGACATGTAGACATGACCGAGACGTTCTCCGGTCAATAACCAACAGCGGGATCTAGATACCCATGATGGCTCCCACATGTTCCACGATGATCTCATCGGATGAACCACGATGTCAAGGACTTAATCAATCCCGTATTCAATTCCCTTTTTCTATCGGTATGTTACTTGCCCGAGACTCGATCGTCGGTATCCAATACCTTGTTCAATCTCGTTACCGGCAAGTCACTTTACTCGTTCCGTAACACATCATCCCGTGATCAACTCCTTGGTCACATTGCGCATATGATGATGTCCTACCGAGTGGGCCCAGAGATACCTCTCCATTTACACGGAGTGACAAATCCCAGTCTCGATCCGCATAAAACAATAGATACTTTCGGAGATACCTGTAGTGCACCTTTATAGTCACCCAGTTATGTTGTGACGTTTGATACACCCAAAGCACTCCTACGGTATCCAGGAGTTACACGATCTCATGGTCAAAGGAAGAGATACTTGACATTGGCAAAGCTCTAGCAAATGAACTACACGATCTTTGTGCTAGGCTTAGGATTGGGTCTTGTCCATCACATCATTCTCCTAATGATGTGATCCCGTTATCAACGACATCCAATGTCCATAGCCAGGAAACCATGACTATCTGTTGATCACAACGAGCTAGTCAACTAGAGGCTCACTAGGGACATATTGTGGTCTATGTATTCACACGTGTATTACGATTTCCGGATAATACAGTTATAGCATGAATAAAAGACAATTATCATGAACAAGGAAATATAATAATAATACTTTTATTATTGCCTCTAGGGCATATTTCCAACA
>NW_021215221.1:0-1115 GCF_002162155.2 Triticum dicoccoides | reverse complement strand
ATGGCTCCAGCCAGTTGCCGATAACTCGGTTACAAAACATGATCATCTCATACAATAAAATTTAGCATCATGCCTTGACCATATCACATCACAACATGCCCTGCAAAAACAAGTTAGACGTCCTCTACTTTGTTGTTGCATGTTTTACGTGGCTGCTACGGGCTTAAGTAAGAACCAATCTCACCTACGCATCAAAACCACAACGATAGTTTGTCAAATAGACTCCGTTTTAACCTTCGCAAGGACCGGGCGTAGCCATACTTGGTTCAACTAAAGTTGGAGAGGCAGTCGCCCGCAAGCCATCTCTGTGCAAAGCACGTCGAGGGAACCGGTCTCGCGTAAGCGTACGCGTAAGGTTGGTCCGGGTCGTCTCGTCCAACAATACCGCCGAACCAAAGTATGACATGCTGGTAGGCAGTATGACTTGTATCGTCCACAACTCACTTGTGTTCTACTCGTGCATATAACATCAACATAAATAACCTTGGCTCGGATGCCACTGTTGGGTTTCGTAGTAATTTCAAAAATTTTCCTACGCACACACAGGATCATGTGATGCATAGCAACGAGGGGAGAGTGTTGTCTACGTACCCAACACAGACCGACTGCGGAAGCGATGACATGACGTAGAGGAAGTAGTCGTACGTCTTCACGATCCAACCGATCAAGCACCGAAACTACGGCACCTCCGAGTTCGAGCACACGTTCAGCCCGATGACGATCCCCGGACTCCGATCCAGCAAAGTGTCGGGGAAGAGTTTCGTCAGCACGACGGCGTGGTGACGATCTTGATGAACTACAGCAGCAGGGCTTCGCCTAAACTCCGCTACAGTATTATCGAGGAATATGGTGGCAGGGGGCACCGCACACGGCTAAGGAATCGATCACGTGGATCAACTTGTGTCAACTTGTGTGTTTAGAGGTGCCCCTGCCTCCGTATATAAAGGAGGAGAGGAGAGGAGGCTGGCCGGCCAAGGGGGGGAGGCGCAGGAGAGTCCTACTCCCTCTGGGAGTAGGATTCCCCCTCCAATCCTAGTCCAACTAGGATTCCTCGGAGGGGAAAAGAGGAGGAGGGGGCCGGCCACCTCTCCTAGTCCTAATAGGACTAGGGGAAG
>NW_021215220.1:0-1305 GCF_002162155.2 Triticum dicoccoides | reverse complement strand
CATCACATTCGACCAATCTGATCACCCGACTCATATTGCCACCCCTGGGAGGCAAGCTTTGGTGGTCGATCCAGTTGTCGAAGGCACTCGACTGACAAAGGTGCTGATGGATGGTGGAAGTGGGCTGAACTTATTGTATGCAGACACATTGAAAGGTATGGGCATTCCGATGTCCCGACTGAGCACTAGTAACATGAGCTTTCATGGAGTTATACCAGGGAAGAAGGCTGAGTCACTCGGCCAGATAACTTTGGACGTGGTGTTTGGCGATTCGAAGCATTTTCGCAAAGAAAAGCTGACGTTTGAGGTCGTGGATTTTCAGAGTGCATATCATGCCATTTTGGGGAGACCAGCTTACGCACGGTTTATGGCTCGACCATGCTACGTGTACCTCAAATTGAAGATGCCCGGCCCCAAAGGAGTGATCACTGTCACCGGTGATCGGAAAAAGGCAGAAGAGTGCTTTCAGAAGGGCTCCAAGATCGCCGATTCCCAGGTGACAGCGGTCGAGTTCGAAGAATACAAGCAAAACGCAGATCCAAGTGACTTCCTGCGATCCAAGAAGCCCGCCACAGAGTCTGCATTCCAGTCGTCCGGTGAGACGAAGCCTGTTCACATTCACCCGACCGACCCCGAAGCAGCTCCGACCCGCATCTCCACGACACTCGACCCAAAATAGGAAGAAGCGCTCATCCAGTTCCTCCGTGAGAACTGGGACATTTTTGCATGGAAGCCCGCTGACATGCCAGGTGTTCCCAGGGGACTGGCTGAGCATCGCCTAAGAGTCGACTCATCTGCCAAACCAGTCAAAGAACATCTTCGGCAGTCCGCCGTCCAGAAGAGAAAAGCCATTGGTGAAGAAGTGGCTCGACTGTTGGCGGCAGGATTTATCCGAGAGATATACCACTCCGAGTGGCTCGCTAATGTCGTCATGGTTCCTAAGAAGGACAAGTCGCTCCGAATGTGCATTGATTTCAAGCACATCAACCGGGCCTGCCCGAAAGATCATTTTCCTCTCCCTCGCATAGATCAAATTGTTGACTCGACCGCGGGATGTGAGAGGCTATCTTTTTTAGATGCCTACTCCGGGTACCACCAGATCCGTCTGTACGGACCCGACGAGGTAAAAACAGCTTTCATCACTCCATTCGGGTGCTTCTGCTATATCACCATGCCATTCGGCCTCAAGAATGCCGGAGCCACATTCATGCGAATGATTCAGAAGTGTCTACTCACTCAAATCAGTCGGAATGTGGAAGCTTATATGGATGATATTGTTGTCAAGTCACGAAAAGGTTCCGACCT
>NW_021215219.1:0-2554 GCF_002162155.2 Triticum dicoccoides | reverse complement strand
TTCTCTTCGTCTTCTCTTGTCATGAAGATCTGGTGGTACCCTGAGTAAGTGTCAAGGAATGATAACAGGTCACACCGAGGTGTGGAATCTACAATCTGGTCAATGCGCGACAACAGGAAAAGATCTTTTGGGCAAGCCTTATTGGTCCATGTAATCAATACACAGCCTCAACTTCCCATTTGACTTACGCATTACCACCGGATTGGTCAGCTGTCGGTGTCAAAACCGGCAGATCTCGGGTAGGGGGTCCCGAACTGTGCGTTTATGATCGATGGTAACAAGAGACAGGGGACACGATGTTTACCCAGGTTCGGGCCCTCTCTATGGAGGTAATACCCTACTTGCTGCTTGATTGATCTTGATGAAGATGAGTATTACAAGAGTTGATCTACCACGAGATCATAATGGCTAAACCCTAAAAGTCTGGCCTATATGAGTATGGTAATGAGTATATGTGGTATCCTTTCCGGACTATCCCCTTCGGTTTATATAGACACCAAGGGGATCTAGGGTTTACATGGAGTCGGTTGTATAAAAAGGAATCTTCGGCCGCCAAGCTTGCCTTCCACGCCAAGTAGAGTCCAATCCGGACACAGTGCCGTCTTCGGCCTTCATTTCTTCACAGCCCATCAGTCTGGCCCATGGATAACAGGCCGGACGTCCGAGGACCCCTTAGTCCAGGACTCCCTCATTAGCCCCTGAACATGGCTTTCAATGAAGAGGAGTCCGACGCGCATACTGTCTTCGACATTGCAAGGCAGGTTCCCCTTTCTCCGAAATCCAAGATAGTCTTCGGATGCAATGATAATATCCTGACCTGTTACGCACACCATACACAACCGCAGAGAGAATATAGTATTTGCACAAATCTAATTTGTTGACAGTTTTTTTACAACACGACATTACGTCTATCCGGTTATAATTTCGAACCGTTTTTCTTCTGCCATCCCACGCTCCGAGACGTGTTTGATATTGGCACGTCTTGTCGAAACAGAGATCGTGCCCCCTTATTGCGGGATTCTCATCAATGCGGGCATGGGTAACACAACCGTGCCATTTATACAGCCCTAGGGAACAGGCGAATCCTAAGGCGAGTGAGGAGGCGCTTTAATATCTGTTGCCTTTATAAGGGGATAAGGATTCCCTCTTCCTCATCTCACGCTCTCTCTCTGTCTCCACCTTTCCGATCACAAGCTCCAGTGCCCAAGTTCTCATCTCCTTTCCACTCAAGCAACCATGTCCGTATCTGGTGGTCAGGGCAAGTGGATGGTCTCTGATAACCCACAAGTATAGGGGATCGCAACAGTTTTCGAGGGTAGAGTATTCGACCCAAATTTATTGATTCTACACAAGGGGAGCCAAAAAATATTCTCAAGTATTAGCAGCTGAGTTGTCAATTCAACCACACCTGGAAACTTAATATCTGCAGCAAAGTATTTAGTAGCAAAGTAATATGATAGTAGTGGTAACGATAGCAAAAGGTAACGATAGCAAAAGTAATGTTTTTGGTATTTTGTAGTGATGATAGCAATAGCAAGGGAAAAGTAAATAAGCGAAGAACAATATATGGGAAGCTCTTAGGCAATGGATCGGTGATAGAGAATTATGCCGGATGCGGTTCATCATGTAACAGTCATAACCTAGGGTGACATAGAACTAGCTCCAATTCATCAATGTAATGTAGGCATGTATTCCAAATACAATCATACATTCTTATGGAAAAGAACTTGCATGCCATCTTTTGTCCTACCCTCCCATTGTAGCGGGGTCCTAGCGGAAACTAAGGGATATTAAGGCCTCCTTTTAATAGAGTACCGGACCAAAGCAATAACACATAATGAATACATGAACTCCTCAAACTACGGTCATCACCGGGAGTGGTCCCGATTATTGTCACTTCGGGGTTGCCGGATCATAACACATAGTAGGTGACTATAGACTTGCAAGATAGGATCAAGAACACTCATATATTGATGAAAACATAATAGGTTCAGATCCGAAATCATGGCACTCGGGCCCTAGTGACAAGCATTAACCTAACCCCGGCCAAGCTTCTCGTGTAAGATAGCCACACAGTGACCCCGAAACCTTTTGGTAGTCGGTGCCCAACCTATCAGCCTAACCTGTCGATCACGCGCCAGTGACCGACACCTAAATTGTCTCTTTCGCAAGCGTGGGAAGGAAGACTCCGTTCCCTTGTTCTATAAAAAGGGCACGCTAGCCCCAACCCAGCACAGCACAGCCTCTACGCCACAACCAAGGCAAGATGCCTGGCCCCATTTTGCACAATGAGACCACAACAACCAACCTTAGAGGTTTTCTGACCATGCTAGCTAACCTCACCCGCCGTGCCTTTGCATTAGAAGAGCCCCCCAGAATATGTTGTGTACCAAGGGCCCATGAGCGGTGAGAGCCGTCAATTCTGGGCCACTGTGCACGTCTATGGTAGGGGTCTATCGCCAGAACGCCCCCACAGGTTCACCGGAAGGACAACTTCCTTAGAGCCACAAGCCATCCAACTAGCTGCTCAAGAGGCTATAGTTCAACTCTGGCA
>NW_021215218.1:0-606 GCF_002162155.2 Triticum dicoccoides | reverse complement strand
GGTGGGGTCGATATACCCCCTCCTGATAACTTCAACACGTGGGGGGGGGGGTCGATATACCCCCTCCCGATAACTTCAACACGAGGGGGGTTGAACATGAGAGGAAGAAGAGGATAAAAAAAGAAGAGGAAGAAGAAAAAAAAGAGCAGAAGAAAGAATACACAAGTTCTTCTCCTCTATTCTTTCGTCTCCTCTTTTTTTTCCTCTTTTTTTTATCAGGAACGAGGGTCGAGAGGGAGTCTAGGGTCACCGAGGGGTCGAGGGTCGTCGAACATGAGAGGAAGAAGAGGATAAAAAGAGAAGAGGAAGAAGAAAAAAAAGAAGAGAAGAAAGAATAGAGGAGTTATTCTCCTCTATTCTTTCTTCTCGAAGAACTCCTCTATTCTTTCTTCTCCTCTTTTTTTTTCTTCTTCCTCTTTTTTTATCAGGAACGAGGGTCGTCCAGGGTCGCTGAGCGGTAGAGGAAACCCTAAATAGCAAGTATCGTCGGTGTGAGATACATATGGCTGTCGGTGTCGGACACTACATCCATGTCCCACAAGTGACGCGGGCTTCGACGCCCACGTCACTTGTGGCACGTGGATGTAGTGTCCGACACCGACGGCC
>NW_021215217.1:0-3470 GCF_002162155.2 Triticum dicoccoides | reverse complement strand
ATGAGTGTTTTGAATACTAAGAGAAGTTTGATGCTTGATGATTGTTTTGAGATATGGAGGTAATAATATCAAAGTCGTGCTAGTTGAGTAGTTGTGAAATTGAGAAATGCTTGTGTTGAAGTTTGCAAGTCCCGTAGCATGCACGTATGGTAAATGTTATGTAACAAATTTGAAACATGAGGTGTTATTTGATTGCCCTCCTTATGAGTGGCGGTCGGGGACGAGCGATGGTCTTTTCCTACCAATCTATCCCCCTAGGAGCATGCGCGTAGTCCCGAGGTTTTTGATGACTTGTAGATTTTTGCAATAAGTATGTGAGTTATTTATGACTAATGTTGAGTCCATGGATTATACGCACTGTCACCCTTCCATCCCTGCTAGCCTCTTCGGTACCGTGCATTGCCCTTTCTCACATTGAGAGTTGGCGCAAACTTCGCCGGTGCATCCAAACCCCATGATATGATACGCTCTTTCACACATAAACCTCCTTATATCTTCCTCAAAACAGCCACCATACCTACCTATTATGGCATTTCCATAGCCATTCCGAGATATATTGTCATGCAACTTTCCACCATTCCGTTTATCATGACACATTCATTATTGTCATATTGCTTAGCATGATCATGTAGTTGACATAGTATTTGTGGCAAAGCCACCATTCATAATTCTTTCATACATGTCACTCTTGGTCCATTGCATATCCGGGTACACCGCCGGAGGCATTCATATAGAGTCATCTTTTGTTCTAGTATTGAGTTGTAATCATTGAGTTGTAAAATAAATAGAAGTGTGATGATCATCATTTTCTAGAACATTGTCCCAAGTGAGGAATTATAAAAAAATATAAAGGACATATAAAAAAAGGAGAAAAGGCCAAATAAAAAAATGAGAGAAAAAGAGAGAAGGGACAATGTTACTATCCTCTGCCACACTTGTGCTTCAAAGTAGCACCGTAATCTTCATGATAGAGAGTCTCTTGTTTTGTCACTTTCATATACTAGTGGGAATTTTCATTATAGAACTTGGCTTGTATATTCCAACAATGAGCCTCCTCAAGTGCCCTAGGTCTTCGTGAGAAAGCAAGTTGGATGCACACCCACTTAGTTTCTTTTGTTGAGATTTTATACATTTATAGCTCTAGTGCATCCGTTGCATGGCAATCCCTACTCCTTGCATTAACATCAATCGGTGGGCATCTCCATAGTCCATTGATTAGCCTCGTTGATGTGAGACTTTCTCCTTTTTGTATTCTCCACATAACCCCCCTCATTATATTCTATTCCACCCATAGTGCTATGTCCATGGCTCACGCTCATATATTGTGTGAAAGTTTATAGGTTTGAGATTACTAAAGTATGAAACAATTGCTTGGCTTTTCATCGGGGTTGTGCATGATGAGAGCATTCTTGTGTGACGAAAATGGAGCATGACTAAACTATATGATTTTGTAGGGATGAACTTTCTTTGGCCATGTTATTTTGAGAAGACATAATTGCTTTGTTAGTATGCTCGAAGTATTATTATTTTTATGTCAATATGAACTTTTGTCTTGAATCTTTCGGATCTGAATATTCATACCACAATTAAGAAGAATTACATTAAAATTATGCCAAGTAGCACTCCGCATCACAAATTCTGTTTTTATCATTTACCTACTCGAGGACGAGCAGGAATTAAGCTTGGGGATGCTTGATATGTCTCCAGCGTATCTATAATTTTTGATTGCTCCATGCTATATTATCTACTGTTTTGGACATTATTGGGATTTATTATCCACTTTTATATTATTTTTGGGACTAACCTATTAACCGGAGGCCCAACCCAGAATTGCTATTTTTTGCCTATTTCAGGGTTTCGAAGAAAAGGAATATCAAACAGAGTCCAAACGGAATGAAACCTTCGGGAACGTGATTTTGTCACCGAACGTGATCCAGAGGACTTGGACCCTACATCAAGAAACAAAAGAGGAGGCCACGAGGTAGGGGTGCACCTACCCCTCCCCCCCAAGCATGCCCTCCACCCTTGTGGGCCCCCTGTTGCTCCACCGACATACTCCTTCCTCCTATATATACCTACGTACCCCCAAACAATCAGAGACAGATCCAAAACCCTAATTCCACCGCCGCAACTTTCTATATCCAAGAGATCCCATCTTGGGGCCTGTTCCGGAGCTCCGCCGGAGGGGGCATGGATCATGGAGGGCTTCTACATCAACACCATAGCCCCTCCAATGAAGTGTGAGTAGTTTACCTCTGACCTACGGGTCCATAGTTAGCAGCTGGATGGATTCGTATCTCTTTTTGGATCTCAATACAATGTTCTCCCCCTCTCTTGTGGAGATCTATTCGATGTAATCTTCTTTTTGCGGTGTGTTTGTTGAGGATGAATTGTGGGTTTATGATCAAGTCTATCTATGAACAATATTTGAATCTTCTCTGAATTCTATTATGTATGATTGGTTATCTTTGCAAGTCTCTTCGAATTATCAGTTTGGTTTGGCCTACTAGATTGATCTTTCTTGCAATAGGATAAGTGCTTAGCTTTGGGTTCAATCTTGCGGTGTCCTTTCCCAGTGACAGTAGGGACAGCAAGGCACGTATTGTATTATTGCCATCGAGGATAACAAGATGGGGTTTTCATCATATTGTATGAGTTTATCCCTCTACATCATGTCATCTTGCTTAAGGCGTTACTCTGTTTTCATTAACTTAATACTCTAGATGCATGCTGGATAGCGGTCGATGAGTGGAGTAATAGTAGTAGAGGCAGGCAGGAGTTGGTCTACATGTCTCGGGCATGATGCATATATACATGATCATACCTAGATATTCTCATAACTATGCTCAATTCTGTCAATTGCTCAACAGTAATTTATTCACCCACTGTAGAATACTTCTGCTGTCGAGAGAATCCACTAGTGAAACCTATGGCCCCCGGGTCTATCTTCATCATATTAATCTCCCAATACTTAGTTATTTCCTTTTCTTTTTTACTTTGGTTTTATTTTGCTTTGCATCTTTATCACAAAAATACCAAAAAATACTATCTTATCATATCTATCAGATCTCACTCTCATAAGTGGCCGTGTTATGATCTGTTAACCCCGAAGTGACAATAATCGGGATACTTACCGGTGATGACCATAGTTTGAGGAGTTCATGTATTCACTATGTGTTAATGCTTTGTTCCGGTACTCTATTAAAAGGAGGCCTTAATATCCCTTAGTTTCCATAAGGACCCCGCTGCCACGGGAGGGTAGGACAAAAGCTGTCATGCAAGTTCTTTTCCATAAGCATGTATGACTATATTCGGAATACATGCCTACATTATATCAATGAACTGGAGTTAGTTCTGTGTCACCCTGGGTTATGACTGTTACATGATGAACCGCATCCAGCATAATTCTCCATCACTAATCCATTGCCTACGAGCTTTCCATATGTTGTTCTTTGCTTATTTACTTTCCC
>NW_021215216.1:0-1291 GCF_002162155.2 Triticum dicoccoides | reverse complement strand
AGTGTATGGAAAAATAAAATGCTTCCTCCTAGTGGTTTCCTGACATCTGAGACCCACGACATTGTGAGCGTATATAGTCAATAGACAAGAGAACAACACAAAATTAGCTGACACCTAGGACGTAGCTGCTTGAGCAGTATTTTTTTGTTATTGTTGAGACGGAGCAGGGTTTCAACTAGGTCGTGGCCCATCTAGCCTAGGCCTATATTCTATGTTCACCATATGACCAACCCAGCTATTTTTTTCTTTCTGAAAATGAGCCTAGTTTATTATTTCTAAAGAATACCCAATCCAGGCCTACTTATTTTTCTACGCCCTAATGGGCTGCAACTCTTTCAGGACGCTTGCAAATCTTGAAAGTAATATGAAATGGGTTGTAAATATAAAAACAGATGACAAATTGGCAATTACTTTATAATATATGATTTTTTTTCACATTTTCAGATTCCTATTTCACTGGGCTTTAACCTAATTTAAATATATCTTCAAAGAACTTTAAATCTGGCTCGACATTTCAGTATTAAAAATAGTTTGGAACCCACAGAAATATGCATAATTTCGTTTAAATTTTGAACCCTGGCCCTCGCCAACAAAAAAATGGACTACAATAAATTGCATAAGAAGTTGCAATGAGCTATATATAAGTTATTAAAAAATAGGGAATGGTCTGACTTGTGTGCCTATTAAGTTGACGTGTATGCAAGATATTTTTAGTTATTATATATTTCAACAAACGATTCTAGCAGACGTAACCGCTGGATGTCAATCCAACGGCCGTCGTGTTTCTTTAGTCTCTGATCTTCTTGCTCCAGCCGCCAAATCAAGCTATCGGCGTTCTAGGAACGGGGGTCCCCAGACTTGCCTGCCTGCGGCCTGCGGCGTGGCTCAAAGGAGGCCCAGCACAGCCCATCTTCATCAACACAGGCCCAAGACCCTCGCGAGGGGCCAAGCCTCGCGGGGAGGAGGACAAGGAGCTTCCTCAGGCACGGTCTCGTCAGGCTGGCTCACGAGGAGGCGGAGAGTTCAACGCGGGGTACCTCGCGAGGTGCCCATGACGCAAGCCATGACGACCAAGGGCGCCAGTCGGGCGCCAGCCCGTGCAGTGTCCTCCTTTCCTCTTTGGTGCAAAGGGAGCAAGCGCAGGAGAGAGCATCAAGCAAAGGCATCCATTTCGGTGCAACAAGACCAAGACCAGCCCAACGGCCGGAAGGAAGTCATTGTGGAGCGAAGCCGGCGTCACCACCAGAGCCTTTGACAGGCGAGGACAACGTTTAGTCAGGATAAGTGTACC
>NW_021215214.1:0-1167 GCF_002162155.2 Triticum dicoccoides | reverse complement strand
CGGGTAAACCGGGCACCCGTTTGGTGTCACGGAACCCTGTACACATCGTTTGGGGCTGTGAGCGAAACTCCGGCCGGATCTCCTCATGGATGGAACCCGAATAGGCGATAAACCTGGACTAGAGACTTGAGTGTTTAGGCAGGCCGTGGCCGACACCCACGTTGGGCTTCCGCTTGAAGGTTGCCGAGTACATGTCGTGTAAACGGCGGTAAGTGGTGAGAGCGTGTGTGAAGAAGTACACCCCTGCAGGGTTAACCTAATCTATTCGAATAGCCGTGTCCACGGAAAAGGACCTCTGGGTTGCTTATATCAGTTCATAGACAAGTGAAAGTGGATACTCTAAAATACGCAAGATAAGCGTGAGTGCTATGAATGGCGTTCTCGTAGGGAGACGGGAGCGGATCCATAGTGGTGTATTGATATGGTGAATATGTGGACTCGTGTGCGCCACCTCAAAAGAGTTACATTGCAGTCGTAGTTCAGGATAGCCACCGAGTCAAAGCTGGCTTGCTGCAGTTAAACCCCACCATCCCCTTTGTTGATAATGATGCATATGTAGTTAGTTCTGATGTAAGTCTTGCTGGGTACATTTGTACTCACGTTTGCCTATTTTATGTTTTGTAGAGAGACTTCAGTCTCACTAGTAGTTCCGCTTGGACTTCGACGTTTAGCTTGATACCTCAGCTACGATCTTGTGCCCTCGGCAGGATCTGATCGATAGTCAGGCTTCTCAGCCTTTTTCATTTATAGATGTCTGTACTCAGACATGATAGCTTCCGCTTGTGCTTTGACTTGTATACTCTGAATGTTGGGTCATGAGACCTATGTTTGTAATATCTCGCTCCTCGGAGCCTAATGAATAAATACTTGATTTGTAGAGTCATGTTGTGATGCCATGTTGTATTTGCACATATCGAGCATATTGTGTGTATGTTATTGAAATGCTTGGTATGTGTGGGATCTGACCATCTAGTTGTTTATCTTTAGTAGCCTCTCTTACCGGGAAATGTCTCCTAGTGTTTCCACTGAGCCATGGTAGCTTGCTACTGCTCCGGAACACTTAGGCTGGCCGGCATGTGTCCTTCTTCGTTCCTGTGTCTGTCCCTTCGGGGAAATGTCACGCGATGAATACCGGAGTCCTGTTAGCCCGCTACAGCCCGGTTCACC
>NW_021215213.1:0-928 GCF_002162155.2 Triticum dicoccoides | reverse complement strand
GATAATGTGCATGGATCTATGGAAGGTCCCTTCGCAGCAACCTATGAGGTTTTGGGATATTGCTCAGGTTTCTAGTAGGTCCCATCAGCATTGAGTTTCCTCTCCAAGGCAATACCCTCTTTCCTAGGGTTCCTGTTCAAGATCCGCTTTTTGAGCACAAAGAGTCTGATGCCCTTTGAGGCTTTTGTATATGCATGTCACATACAATTCCTTCAATCCTGCATTATCATCAGTGATACTTGTGGTATCCTCAGATGAGGAATTTGTGACCATAGAGACAGTTGAAGAATTTGCAGCAATAGAAGCATTTGAACATTCAGGTGAATAATTAGAGGATTCATGCTCAATGCATTTCAGATATGGTGGAATAAATTCTTCCTGAGCGGAACTGATCTATTGAGCAAGCAATGAATCATTTTCCTTCTGAAGATCTTCATAACTCACTTTTAACTTCTCAAGATCTTGCTTTCTCAGAAAAATTCATAAGAAAGCTTCTCATGATCAGTTAAGAGAGTGTTATGATGATTTTGAAGGTTGTCAAACCTAGACTAAAGTCTCTGAAGATTATCAGTCAAAGTCTTAGTTCGATTCAATTCCTCACCCAACATATCATTGCTTTCATCAAGAATGTTTTGAACTTTTTCAAGAGCTCTTTGTTGTTTAGTGGCAAGGGAAGCAAGTTTAGTGTAGTTGGGTCCAAATTCATCACCAGATTCATCATCACTCGATTCAGAAAGGCAGCATTCAGTTACCTTGGCACCCTTTGCCATAAGGCATGGTGCAGTGATGATGATTCTGTGGCGAAATTCATCTCCTTGAGTGATTCCTTGAAATCCTCAAACCAAGGATCATGACGAGTTTGATGACCTTCATAGACCTCAGAGAGTCGGTCCCAGATAAGCTTCGCATGGTTGAGATGCATGATGTT
>NW_021215212.1:0-920 GCF_002162155.2 Triticum dicoccoides | reverse complement strand
TGATACTTCGAAAGAGATTGTCCAGTTTGTACAGGAAGTGCATCCAGTTTTTGCCGTAACCCTCTCTACTTTTTTGCACATGCTATGTGGGTGAAATAATGATACCATGCCATGTTTCAACCTTTTCAAAGTTCATTTTGTAGTGCTTTTCAATTTCGTGGTCATTTAGCTCTCACAACAAATCAGTAAATACATGAAAAATAGCAAATGATCATAGAAAGGGTTGAAAGTTGATGATTTGGCCTTGAATGGTGCATACTGAACGCAAAAAAGTCCGAAGTTGTAATAAGTTTAAAAAATGAAGTGTCGGTGTAACAGATGAGTTTTTTCGTCTGAAACCCTGATACTTCGAAAGAGATTGTCCAGTATGTACACGAAGTGCATCCAGTTTTCGCCGTAACCCTCTTTACTTTTTTGCACATGCTATGTGGGTGAAATAATGATACCATGCCAAGTTTCAAGCTTTTCAGAGTTCATTTTGTAGTGCTTTTCAATTTCACGGTCATTTAGCTCTAAAAACAAATCAGTAAATGAATGAAAAATAGCAAATGATGCCAGAAAGGGTTGAAAGTGGATGACGTTGCCTTGAATCGTGCATACTAAACGCAAAAAAGTCCGGAGTTGTAATAAATTTAAAAAAATGAAGTGTCGTTGTAACAGGTGTGTTTTTTCGTCAGAAACCCTGATACTTCAAAAGAGATTGTCCAGTTTGTACACGAAGTGCATCCAGTTTTTGTCGTAACCCTCTCTACTTTTTTGCACATGCTATGTGGGTGAAATGATGATACCATGCCAAGTTTCAAGCTTTTCAGAGTTCATTTTGTAGTGCTTTTCAATTTCATGGTCATTTAGCTCTCACAACAAATCAGTAGATGCATGAAAAATAGCAAATGATGCCAGAAAGGGTTGAAAGTGGATGA
>NW_021215211.1:0-882 GCF_002162155.2 Triticum dicoccoides | reverse complement strand
ACGGAGATATAATCAAAGAGCACAACTCATGTTTCACGCGTTGGTTCAAGCAGAAGCTTCTGTCGTACCCTTTACATGAGGATTCTTCCGCGGAAGAACAACTCATATTCGCCTTGTCACAGGGCGCCGAGCACAACCTGATGACCTATGAGGCGTACGATATCAACGGCTACACATTCTACACCGAGGCCAAGGACATGAAGAGCGATGGTTATCAGAACTCCGGGGTAACGATGGAATCCTACACCGGTAATGACAAGGACAGATACTACGGAAGGATCGAGGAGATCTGGGAGCTGAGCTACGCTGGAGAGAAGGTCCCGATGTTCCGTGTCAGATGGGCGAAGAGCGTCCTAAAAGAAGACCGGTATTTCACCACCATGGTTATACCCGAAGCCAAATCCAAGACCGCGGGCACAAACGTCACCGCGAAAAATGAGCCACGGGTACTGGCTTACCAAGTGGACCAATGCTTCTTCATTACCGACCCGTCAAAGCCCAGTCGTGTTGTCGTGAGGAGAGGCAAAAGGAAGATCATCGGAATGGATGGAGTAGCCAATGAGCAAGACTTCGACAAGTACGGCGACCCGAGGATCGAACATGACGACGATGATGAAGTAGCAGCATACACCACAAGAAGAAGCAGGACCACCCTACCTAAAGGACGTCCGTTCCACAGAAGAACTCCATTTGCGAAAAAGAAGGGCAAGAAGATTGTGAACAGATAGCTAGCTAAGATCGATTGTATTTAAATCGTAGCCTTCATTTCTCGATTGTATTTCATGGGCACTTTTTGAACTATCGTGAATATTTTTAAATTTCATGGACACTCGATCTCGATCCCCCTCCATCTCGATCGCTATCCCACCTCGCCAGATCCGG
>NW_021215210.1:0-767 GCF_002162155.2 Triticum dicoccoides | reverse complement strand
GCTCCCCGAGGCCACCGTCGCAACCCCTGTGAGCTACTCTTCCATTCCCCCTCCTCCTCGCGCTCGTTCCGTACCCTAGCCGCCTTTTCACCGGAGCCGATTGCTCCTCGCCGCCGGCCATGGCGTGGCCGTGGCCACAGCCACCCCAGCTCGTATCCGAGCCCACTGACGTGCTCACCGCGATCTCAGGAGTCCGTAGCACGCCCCAGCTCCTCCTGCCGTGCTCCCTAACCCCGACCCCGAGATTGCCCGAACTCCGGCGGCCGCAAAAGAGCTCGCCGTCGTTAACTCCGGCCACCCCAGCACCAAACACCGCCACCGTTGGATGCGCCACATCGCCAGCTACTCGTAGCACCCACCCGCGCATCAAACCGTGGCCGGAGCAGCGTTTCCGACGCTCTCCGTCGTCTCGGCCTCGCCGGCGTCAAGCCGCCGGCGGGTTAGGCCCTGCTGACCAGGGGTTTGACCCCCTGGGTCGATGACAGGTGGGGCCAGCCCTCCCTGTTAGTTAGTTAGTTTATTTTAATTTAATTACCCCCCCCCCTGCTGACACTGACGTGTGGGCCCTAGTGCCTTAATCCTTAATTAAACTAAACTAAACCCCCCCTGTTTAACCTATGACGCTGACATATGGGTCCCACAGGTCAGTTTGACCTGGACGGCGCCCGTTGACCTGCTGACATCACTATGAGGTCATGCTGACGCCATAATTCATTTTCTGGAATTATTTTAATTCTAAATATTCAGGAAATTCCAGAAAATGCCTA
>NW_021215209.1:0-1129 GCF_002162155.2 Triticum dicoccoides | reverse complement strand
TAGTAGGCACCCTTCTGACCGCCAGGCGGCTGCTTGACGCAGCAGAACGTCGTATTGTGGGAGAACACGTGCTTGCCGTACTTACGAATAGGCCTGGTGAAGGTGCCTCCAGATTTGGCGTAGCCGGGGAGAACATCATCAAGAACCTTCTTGACATTTGTGTAGTCTACGTTCGACTGACGGTCCGGGTCGAAATACGTGGCCATGGAATATTTGGGGCTTAGGAGGATGAGCGTGCAATGTGTGTCACTGCAGAAAACACGGAATGTTAAAAGAAAAACGATCGAAATGTAAGAATTCATATGTTACGGGCCGGTTGAGGGGAGGACTTACTCGGGAAAGTAAGGCACGAGGAAGTTATCCTTATCTTGGTTTGCCAGAATGACGCCTTCGAGGTAAGAACTCGCGACTTGCCGGTCCCCAGCGCCGCCCAAGATCTTGGCACGCATGTAGAAGGGGTCGACTATCACGATGTCCGGGGTCTTGTCGCGAATGATCCGCATCTCCATACTCAGCGAAAATAGCCGAACGAAGGTATAGTGCAGCGGATGAAGGTTAAACATAGCAAAGATGTCATCAAACCGCAGGACGATCGTACCCCCGATGTCGCCATCCACAAAGCCCTTGCCCTCTGGCACCTTGGCCACGAAAACCGGGTATTCCACATCCTTCTCTCTGAGACGCCGCTTCTCCAAAGAAAAACACTGTCGTGCAGACTCCGCATAGCACCGGTTGCAGCATTGAGCATATTTGGTGGTAGCATCGCCCTACCCGCCACATGCACCCTCCTCGAGATATCCTTAGGTGAAGGTGGCCCGTCCTGAGCACGGATCGTACTCGGTGCCGGCTGGCTCGCACCCTTCTTACTCTTTCTTTTGCGTGCCTTCTTCTTCTCCTGTAATGGGACCGAGTTTTGCTCACAGACCGCCTTCTTGAGTGTGTTGGGGCTGATAATATTTCGCACCTCGCCTATCTGAGGCTCGGTGAAGTCGGCAGCTGGAGGCGTCTCCTGAGAGCTGAACGCCAGACGGCGCCTGTTGCAACTTGGCTTCTCCGCGGTACGAGCTAGATCGCACACGTCTTTTGTTGGGTTTGGTTCTTGAGAAGGAGGCCCCATGAAGTCGCCATC
>NW_021215208.1:0-1088 GCF_002162155.2 Triticum dicoccoides | reverse complement strand
ACCAGTTTCAGCACTGATGGCTTTGTTGACAAGTTTCTGGAAAGATGTGCACTCATGCAGACGGAGGTCACGGCGAAGCTCAGGACTAAGGCCCTTACGGAACCTTGCTTGCTTCTTGGCGTCAGTAGAAACTTCCTCGGTTGCATATCGTGCGAGATTACCAAACTCCCTGCTGTAAACATCCACAGAAAGTCGGCCTTGGGTGAAACTGCAAAATTCTTCACGTTTGCGGTCCATGAGACCCTCCGGAATGTGATGTTCACGGAAAGCCTCACTGAACTCAGCCCAAGTAGTGACATGGCCCGCTGGGCGCATGGCTCCATAATTCTCCCACCATAGACTGGCGGGGCCTTCAAGATGATATGCAGCAAAGGTGACCTTGTCAGCCTCAGCTACTAGCGCGGAGCGCAGCTTGTGAGAGATACTGCGAAGCCAGTCATCAGCGTCGAGAGGCTCGACGGAGTGGTGGAATGTGGGTGGATGCAATTTGATAAAATCACTGAGTGACACCACGTTAGCCCTCTGATGGTGTGCTGTGTTCTGTTCAATACGCTCCAACAAACGGTTGGTCTCCCGCTTGTTTCTCTCAGCTTCCATCATAACCTCGGCTAGTGAAGGAGGATGAGGCAGATTTTCATTTCTGCCTTCACTGCCTTCGGCCTGCTCTTGAGAAGCAGGGTTAGCGCGCGTGTTGACCATCCTAGGTAAACAAGACAATGATTTAGTCAGAATGATAAAATTCCGACATAGGATACAGAATGTAAGGAATAATTCGGAATGCAAGATGATCATCCGTATGACATGGTAAATACAGAAACTGCTTCTTTATTCCATCGTCATACACACCATACAGGGTTTAGTACAAGACCAAACAAAGTACTATTACGGTGAAAGAGGATTACATCTCATCGGAGGCATTCCAAGCTCCTATACATTATTTTTCTACACCTCCGGAAGGAGTACAAACTAGGTCATATCCCACGAGTCACGCGGGACGATAGACGACACAGCTAGTGCGAACTAGTGATACTACCACTAACTCAGACCGATCCGTAGTAGTCCTCGTAAAAGTCACCTCCATAGCCTGG
>NW_021215207.1:0-962 GCF_002162155.2 Triticum dicoccoides | reverse complement strand
TCTGCAGCGGTATTTCGCGGATCCTAAGGTAGCAAAGCTCCTGCGTTGGCACGCGGATAGGGAGGAGAAGAAGCGAGAAGATGACGCAAATGATCCGGAGATAGATAAAAAAGACAAGATGCTGAGTCACCCTAAGGATGCGAGCCAGTGGCAAGCGTTGAACTTCGAATACCCAAAATTTGGGAACGATCCAAGGAACATCGTGCTGGGCGCGAGCACCGATGGAGTCAATCCGTTTGGCAGCCAGAGAAGCACACATAGCACCTGGCCTGTGTTTGTGTGGATGTACAACCTTCCCCCCTGGTTGTGCATGAAGAGGAAGTACATTCACATGAGTATGCTAATTGAAGGGCCGAAACAACCAGGGAACGACATCAATCTATATCTGGGGCTGCTGAAAGAGGAGCTTGACACGCTGTGGAAAACGCCAGCCAATACGTGGGACGCCGCAAAGAAAGAATATTTCCCTATGAGAGCCGCACTGCTCACGACGGTGCACGACTATCTCAGTTACGAATATCTTGCGGGGCAAGTAGTCCACGGATTTTCTGGATGCGTAAGGTGCATGGATGACACAACGTATTGCCAGCTAGATAGAGATCCCGGGTCTTCGAAAACCGTGTTCATGGGACATCGAAGGTGGCTTCGCGACGATGACCCGTGGAGGAAACGCAAGGATCTGTTCGATGGTGAAACCGAACCCCGAAAACGCCCGTGTACGAGGAGCGGCGAGGAAATAGACAAGCTGTTGAAAAATTGGAAAGACTGCCCACTGCCGGGAAAGAAGCAAAAGGCGCCAGAGCCGGGAAAGAAGCGAAAGGCGCCAGAGCCGCTGCTGAAGGTATGGAAAACGAGGTCTGTTTTCTGGGACTTGCCGTACTGGAAGATCCACCGTGTGCCTCACAGCCTTGATGTCATGCATATCACGAAGAACGTGTGCGAGAGTCTGCTTGGTACCCTGC
>NW_021215206.1:0-732 GCF_002162155.2 Triticum dicoccoides | reverse complement strand
TGATACTCTTAATACAATAAAAACCGGGAGTGCAAAGCAGAGTAATTGGATACAGACCAATGCATCGACATGATCTGATATTGTATCAATGGAACAAGAGAAACAAAGAATTTGCTAAAATGGCGTGTCACACGCAGACCAGATGATACAGTTTCCAATTCAGCAATTCAGCAAACAAAGAATTCTGCATCTAATCAACTACTCTAGGTATGTACGTACATGGCAGACAAAAACACCTAGCAATAGCAACAAGAGAACATAGTTTCGTCCCTTAGGAAAAAAACACGCCAGAGCATGAGAGATGGAGAGAGCAGAGAGAGAGAGGGGGGGATGATACCTTGACGAGCTCCCCTGATGGCGTGGGTAGTAGGGTCGGGGCAGCGTCCCGGGAAGAACTAGGCACACGCGGTCCGAGGTGCGTGCAGCCTACGCGCGAGAGGAACCAGCATCATCAGGGAACCTTGACGGCGGCACAATCGAATCCAACAAAGGGTGAGGGGGAGGAGAAGAGGACCTTGCGAGACCTTCAATGGCGGGGTCGCGGGAGAGAAGAAGCACGCGAGCAGCGGCGTGGTCGATGGGATCAGCTCGAGCAGAGGTGGCGGCGGATCTGGCCGGCGTCGAGGGCGGCGGGGTGGCGGCGTCGGGAGAGGAGAGGGGAAGGGGATCGAGGGCGAGGGCTCGGGCGAGGGAGAGAGAGGGGATCGAGGGCGAGCGCTCGGGCGAGGGAGA
>NW_021215205.1:0-1079 GCF_002162155.2 Triticum dicoccoides | reverse complement strand
GAAACGGGCTAGAATCGGCCAAAACTGCCTTGGGATTCAACAACTATGCAAATCACTCCGTGACCCAAAAACAGTGAGTAATAGTCCACGAAACGGTCAGAATTCGCCAAAACTATGAGTATTGACGCCGGACATGCAAACACACCCTGGGGATCGTCAATCGTGAAAATCGCTCCGGGGCCCCATAACGGGCCAGAATCGTGAGTAATAGTCCACGAAACGGACCAGAATTAGCCAAAATTATGAGTGTTGATGACCGATACATAAGCACACCTTGGGGTTCGACAACCATGGAAATCACTTTGGGACCCCAAAATGGTGAGTAATAGTCCACGAAACGGGTCAGACATGACAAAAACGTGAGTATCGATGACCGACACGTAAACGCACCCCGGGGTTCAACAATAGTCCTTGAAACGGTCCAGAATCGACCAAAAGAGCGGTTGTTGATGACCGACATGTAAGCGCAGCTTGGGGTTCAACTACCATGGAAATCGCTTTGGGACCCCAAAAACGTGAGTAATAGTGCACGAAACAGGTTAGAATCGACAAAAACCGCGAGTGTTGATAACCGACACGTCAGCGCACCTTGGCGTTCAACAACTATGCAAATCGCTTCGGGACCCCAAAACGGTTAGTAATGGTCCACGAAACGGGTCAGAATAGGCCAAAACTATGAGTGTTGACGACGGACATGCAAACGCACCCTGGGATCGTCAATTGTGAAAATCGCTCCGGGACCCCGAAAAGTAATAGTCCACAGAACGGACCAGAATTGGCCAAAATTGTGAGTGTTGATGACCGACACATAAACGCAACCCGGGGTTCGTCAATCGTGGAAATCACTTCGGAACCCCAAAACTGAGTAACAGCCCAAGAAATGGGCTAGAATCGGCCCAAACTGCGAGTCTCGACGACCAACACATAAGCACATATTGGGGTTCAACAACCATGAAAATCACTTTTGGGACCCCAAAGCGGTGAGTAAAAGTCCGTGAAACGGGCCAGAATCGGCCAAAACTGCGAGTGTTGATGACCGACACGTAAGCGCACCTTGGGGTTCAACAACTATGCAAATC
>NW_021215204.1:0-609 GCF_002162155.2 Triticum dicoccoides | reverse complement strand
TGTGACTGACCCCCACCGTCTCCCACACCAAATTTCAATGAAATCGGAGTACGAATGGAAGTTGCGTCATGTCGGGAGACCTTTTCTCCGTATTTTCACGGAGAAAATGATAGTAAATGGATCGAGTGTCCAAACACACCGAAACTTTGCATGTGTGCTTGTATGGCACACTATAACGTGTGAAAAAATGGTGACGTTTCGTGACTTTGTGGAAGGGAACACCTAGTGGATGCCCGTCCCCCCAAACCGATACCTGAGGTTCATACTGCAACTATATGTCAACATGGACGAAACGCACCCAACTTTTGCATGCGCGTGTGAGTGACCCCCAACGTCTCCCACGCCAAATTTCAATGGAATCGGAATATGAACGGAAGTTGCGTCATGTCCGGAGACCTTTTCTCCATATTTTCATGGAGAAAATTATAGTAAATGCACCGAGTGTCCAAATGCACCGAAATTTTGCATGCGTGCTTGTGTGGCACACTATAGCATATGAAAAAATGGTGACATTTCATAACGCATACCTGAGGTTCGTACTGCACCTACATGTCTACATGGACGAAAACGCACCCAACTTTTGCATGCGATTGTGTGAGTGACCCCCAC
>NW_021215203.1:0-931 GCF_002162155.2 Triticum dicoccoides | reverse complement strand
CAAGCATTGGGGCGAACTAACTTTTCTGCAGGCCGACCTTCATCATGGACACCACGTGCATCTTCTACTTCAACTGCACCAGCACCTCCATCCGGTGCCACCTCCAGCCGTGATACAAGAAAACAGGCACAACCACCATTATCTGCCAAGAGCGCACCTGCGGGGCCTGCACAGCGTTCTTCTTCTTCCATGGCATCAACAGGGCACACAAGTGATATTATTTGTCGTCGTTGTAAGGGAGGAGGTCATTATGCGAGAGAATGCAAATCTCCGCGTGTGATGATTGCTACCGCGGATGGTGGATATGAGTCCGCTAGTGACTATGATGAGGAGACTTTGGCTCTTATTACACGTGAAGAACATGGTGGAGATGATTCTGATCATGAGACGCAATACATGGCTCCTGAAGACGCTAACAGGTATGAATGTTTAGTTGCTCAACATGTTTTAAGTGTGCAGGTCACAGAAGCTGAGCAAAATCAGAGGCACAATTTGTTCCATACCAAGGGAGTTGTGAAGGAACGTTCTGTGCGCGTCATCATAGACGGAGGGAGCTGCAACAACTTGGCTAGCATGGAGATGGTGGAGAAGCTTTCTCTCACCACAAGACCACATCCACATCCTTACTACATCCAATGGTTCAACAACAGCGGCAAGGTTAAGGTAACACGTACTGTTCGTGTGCATTTTAGTATCTCTACATATGCTGATTATGTTGATTGTGATGTGGTACCTATGCAAGCATGTTCCTTATTACTTGGTAGACCATGGCAATTTGATAAAAATTCTGTACACCATGGTAGAAACAATCACTATACTCTTGTTCATAAGGATAAAAATATTACTTTGCTTCCTATGACTCCTGATTCCATTTTGAAAGATGATATTAATAGAGCTAATAAAGCACAACAGGAGAAGAATAAGAGTGAAA
>NW_021215202.1:0-4958 GCF_002162155.2 Triticum dicoccoides | reverse complement strand
AGTGATTCAGATTTATGGCACGGGCGACTCGGGATGAGTCGAGGTGTGCCGACTTGGAGTCGGCTCAGTGATGTCTTGGTGGCAGCGTCTTAGGGCCGGCTAATGATGCGAGGGCGGTTTAGAGGCACTAGCAAGCCATGGCCGAGTCTTCCTCTATGTCATGGAGATTTGACTAATCCATCCCCTGGTCATAGTTAATTTTGATGAGATGTAGCAGCTGCACCTCAATCTAGATGCATCTTGTCCCTGGCTCGATTAGAAATAGGCAAAAGTGTAATGCTTGACGAAACGCTTCGGGGCTCGATCCATCATGAGAAATCAAACCCAGGTATTGAGCCTGTAACCTAATTTTATCAATTGCTTTGGAAATCACCAATAAACATCTGAGTTCTAGCTGCAGCAGAAACACTTTCGTTGATCTCGGCAACTTATGGTGGCGCACAGCTGTAACCCTAACTTCTTGAATCTTCTTCGTCCAATGAATTGCAAACTTCTCGATCCCTAGGGAAGATCCCTCCAAGAACTCAACACCATCGTGTGCGGGCCCCACGGTGGGCACCAACCGTCGTGGAATTGTCACGACAGATGTCCTAGTGTGAGGACTTAGTTGTGAGGCAAACACATCTATGTGGTAGCTTGAGAGGGGTTGAGTGGAATCGAGAAACTCAACACAAGACAAGGGTTTAGACAGCTTTGGCCCCGGGAAACATCATCTGGTAACAACCCTACATGATGTTTGTGGCTAGGTCTCATTATCATCACGAGGGACTCGCCGTAAACCGGCTCTCCTAGTTATGTCTAGCCCGTAAGATTATTCCCCCCCCCCCTCTTGGGGTGCCCTGCCCCTCCTTATATAAATTGAAGGGGCGGGTTACATGTAGAGTCCAACTTAGATTAAGACTTAACTATTTCTGACTTCTCTTCATGGGCTTCTTAACATCTTGGGCTTCTTAACATCTCAGGTGACTCTGTCTGCCGGGTTATGACTGTCTGTCGGGTTATGATCTGTTTGTCGGGTTATGATCTAAATTAACACATGTCGGGTTATTATCTGACTTAACCCCTGTCGGGTTATCATCTGACTTAACACCTGCCGAGTTATCATCTGACTTAACACCTGTCAGGTTATCATCTGACTTAACACATGTCGGGTTATCATCTGACTTAACACCTGTCTTAACTGTCTGCCGGTTTATCACCTGACTTAACACATGCCGGTTTACCAAGTCCCAGCCGGGTTATAACTCCGCCGGGTCATACCGCGGGGTATATCCCCGAAACTTTCTGATCGATCTATTCAAGAGTCTATAGTAAAATAACATGAAGCTATTCTTTCCGTTCGATCTATCCTAGAGTTCGTACTAGAATAACACCTTAAGACACAAATCAACCAAAGCCCTAATGTCACCTAGATACTCCAATGTCACCTCAAGTATCCGTGGGTATGATTATACGATACGCATCACACAATCTCGGATTCATCTATTCAACCAACACAAAGAATTTCAAAGAGTGCCCCAAAGTTTCTACCAAAGAGTTGATAACCCACAAGTATAGGGGATCGCAACAGTTTTCGAGGGTAGAGTATTCAACCCTAATTTATTGATTAGACACAAGGGGAGCCAAACAATATTCTCAAGTATTAGCAGTTGAGTTGTCAATTCAACCACACCTGGATAACTTAGTATCGGCAGCAAAGTATTTAGTAGCAAAGTAGTATGATAGTAATGGTAACAGTGGCAAAAGTAACGATAGCAGTTTTGTAGTAATTGTAACAGTAGCAACGGAAAAGTAAATAAGCGAAGCACAATATGTGAAAAGCTCGTAGGCATTGGATTAGTGATGGATAATTATGTTGGATGCAATTCGTCATGTAATAGTTATAATATAGGGTGACACAGAACTAGCTCCAGTTCATCAATGTAATGTAGGCATGTATTCTGAATATAGTCATACGTGCTTATGGAAAAGAACTTGCATGACATCTTTTGTCCTACCCTCCCGTGGCAGTGGGGTCCTAGTGGAAACTAAGGGATATTAAGGCCTCCTTTTAATTGAGAACTGGACCAAAGCATTAACACATAGTGAATACATGAACTCCTCAAACTACGGTCATCATCAAGAAGTATCCCGATTATTGTCACTTCGGGGTTGTCGGATCATAACACATAATTGGTGACTATAGACTTGCAAGATAGGATCAAGAACTCACATATATTCATGAAAACATAATAGGTTCATATCTGAAATCATGGCACTCGGGCCCTAGTGACAAGCATTAAGCATAGCAAAGTCATAGCAACATCAATCTCAGAACATAGTGGATACTAGGGATCAAACCCTAACAAAACTAACTTGATTACATGGTAAATCTCATCCAACCCATCACCGTACAGCAAGCCCACGATGGAATTACTCACGCATGGCGGTGACCATCATGAAATTGGTGATGGAGGATGGTTGATGATGACGATGGCGAGGAATCCCCCTCTTCGGAGCCCCGAACGGACTCTAGATCAGCCCTCCCGAGAGAGATTAGGGCTTGGAGGCGGATCCGTATCATAAAACGTGATGAAACTTTCTCTCTAATTTTTTTCTCCGTGAAACGGAATATATAGAGTTGGAGTTGAGGTCGGTGGGGCTCCAGGGGACCCATGAGACAGGGGGGCGCGCCCCCACCCTCGTGGATAGGGTGTGGGCCCCCTGGCCTTGATTCTTTCGTCAGTATTTTTTATATTTTCCAAAAGTTATCTCCGTGGATTTTCAGGTCATTCCGAGAACTTTTGTTTTCTGCTCAATAAACAACACCATGGCAGTTCTGCTGAAAACAGCATCAGTCCGGGTTAGTTTCATTCAAATCATGCAAGTTAGAGTCCAACACAAGGGCAAAAGTGTTTGGAAAAGTAGATACGTTGGAGACGTATCAACTCCCCCAAGCTTAAACCTTTGCTTGTCCTCAAGCAATTCAGTTGATAAACTGAAAGTGATAAAGAAAAACTTTTACAAACTCTGTTTGCTCTTGTTGTTGTAAATATGTAAAGCCAGCATTCAAGTTTTTTGGAAAGGTTATGAACTAACCATATTCACAATAACACTTAGGTCTCATGTTTACTCATATCAATGGCATAATCAACTAGCGAGCAATAATAATAAATCTTGGATGACAACACTTTCTCAAAACAATCATAATATGATATACCAAGATGGTATCTCGCTAGCCCTTTCTGAGACTGCAAAACATAAATGCATAGCACCTTTAAAGATCAAGGACTGACTAAACATTGTAATTCATGGTAAAAGAGATCCAGTCAAGTCATACCCAATATAAACTAATAGTAATGCATGCAAATGACAGTGTGCTCTCCAGTAGGTGATTTTTAATAAGAGGGTGATGACTCAACATAAAAGTAAATAGATAGGCCCTTCGCAGAGGGAAGCAGGGATTTGTAGAGGTGCCAGAGCTCAATTTTAAAATAGAGATGAATAACATTTTGAGTGGCATACTTTCACTGTCAACACAACAACTATGAGATCTCGATATCTTCCATGCTACATACATTATAGGCGGTTCTCAAACAGAATGGTAAAGTTTATACTCGCCCACCACCAACAAGCATCAATCCATGGCTTGCTCGAAACAACGACTGCCTCCAACTAGCAACAGCCCTGGGGGAGTTTTGTTTAATTATTTTGATTTTCTTTGATCTTTTTGATCATGGGACTGGGCATCCCGGTTACCAGCCATTTTCTCGCGAATGAGGAGCGGAGTCCACTCCTCTTGAGAATAACCCACCCAACATGGAAGATACAGACAACCCTAGTTGAAACATGAGTTGCTCGAGCATACAAAACAAAATTTCATTTAAAGGTTTGGAGTTTGGCACATACAAATTTACATGGAACGGCAGGTAAATACCGCATATAGGAAGGTATGGTGGACTCATATGGAATAACTTTGGTGTTTATGGAGTTTGGATGCACAAGCAGTATTCCCGCTTAGTACAGGTGAAGGCTAGCAAAATACTAGGAAGCGACCAACTGAGAGAGCGACAACAGTCATGAACCTGCATTAAAATTAATCAACACTGAGTGCAAGCATGAATAGGATATAATCCACCATGAACATAAATATCGTGAAGGCTACGTTGATTTGTTTCAACTACATGCGTGAACATGTGCCAAGTCAAGTCACTCAAATCATTCAAAGGAGGATATCACCCTATCATACCACATCACAACCATTTTAATAGCATGTTGGCACGCAAGGTAAACCATTATAAGCTCCTAGCTAATTAAGCATGGCATAAGCAACTATAATCTCTAAATGTTATTGCAAACATGTTTATTCATAATAGGCTGAATCAGGAACGACGAACTCATCATATTTACAAAAACAGAAGAGGTCGAGTTCATACCAGCTTCTCTCATCTCAATCAGTCCATCATATATCGTCATTATTGCCTTTCACTTGCACGACCGAACGGTGTGGATAATAATAATAGTGCACGTGCATTGGACTAAGCTGGAACCTACAAGCATTCAATTCAAGGGAGAAGACAAAGTAATATGGGCTCTAAGTTAAATCAACAATCATGCATATGAGAGCCACTAAGCATTTTCATTATGGTCTTCTACTCTTGACCCCCAAAGGAAAGAAAAGAAATAAAACTATTTACACGGGAAGGCTCCCAACAAGCAAAAGAAGAACGAGAAACCTTTTTGGGTTTTATTTTTAATTACTACTACAAGCATGGAAATTAAACTAAGTAAAAAAATTTGGTTTTCTTAAGGTTTATCAAACACATAAGAAGAAAGCTAGAAAAATAAATAAATTAAACTAGCATGGATAATACTATGAAAAAGTATGAGCACCGACAACTAGAATAGGTGTGTGAACATGATTGTAATGTCGGTGAGAAATACGTACTCCCCCAAGCTTAGACTTTTGGCCTAAGTTG
>NW_021215201.1:0-821 GCF_002162155.2 Triticum dicoccoides | reverse complement strand
CGAGGCAGAGGACGGGCGGCGGCGTGCTCCGGTCGCCGGAGTTGGTCGCCGGCGACGGCGCGAAGGCGGCGGCGCAGATCGGGCAAGACGGGTTCGGGCGGCGAGGTTGCGGGCTCCCTCGGGCCCGGCGCGGCCCGGGGCGGGTCCGATCTGGGCTTCACGGGGCCCGGCGGCGAAGTGGGCGCGGGTGGACAAGTGGCGCCCCGGGACTGGCTGCGGGCGCGGAGGAGGTGACGTGGCGGCCTCCGATTCGTCGGAGCGACGTGGAGGCTGGACGTGTCTGGCGCGGGCGGACGTGTCCGGCGGCGCGAGGAGGGAGAGGGCTAGGGTTGGACTGCGGGAATCTCGGGGAGGAAGACATATATATAGGTAGAGGGAGCTAGGAGAGTCCAAATGAGGAGCGGTTTTCGGCCACGCGATCGTGATCGAACGACCGAGAGCATGGAGGGGAGTTAGGTGGGTTTTTGGTCAAAATGGAAGGGTGTTAGGCTGCAACACACACGAGGCCTTCTCGGTCCCTCGGTTAACCGTTGGAGTATCAAACGAAGTCCAAATGGTACGAAACTTGACAGGCGGTCTACCGGTAGTAAACCAAGGCCGCTTGACAAGTCTCGGTCCAATCCGGAAATGTTTAATCCCCACACAAGAAAGAAAGGTAGAAATAATCACCGGAGGAGAACGAAGCGCCGGAATGCAAAACGGACAACGGGGAAAAAGCTCGGATGCATGAGACGAACACGTATGCGATTGAAATGCACATGATGACATGATATGCAATGCATGACACGCAAGCAATGATAGGGCAACAACAGCGAATAACT
>NW_021215200.1:0-979 GCF_002162155.2 Triticum dicoccoides | reverse complement strand
GAGCTAGCCTGGGTTGAATAGGTCATTTTGAAGCTAAGTAAGGTTATTATGTCATTTTGGAGCTAGCTAAGCATATGAAGTCATTTAGGACCTAAAATATGTCATTTCTTAAGCATACTATATCATTTTAGAGCTAGCTAAGCATATCAAGTCTTTTTTTGAGGAAAACATGCTAAGTATAGGTCATTTTAGAGCTATCCTAGGTTAAATAGGTCATTTTTATGCTAGCTAAGCATATTAAGTCATTTTGGAGGAAAAATGCTAAGTATAGGTCATTTTAGAGCTATCCTAGGTTAAATATGTCATTTTGGAGCTAATTAAGCTTATTATGTCATTTTGGAGCTAGCTAAGCATGTGAAGTCATTTAGGAGCTAAATTATGTCATTTATTAAGCATATTATGTCATTTTAGAGCTAGTTAAGCATATTAACTAATTTTGGAGGAAAAGATTCTAAGTATAGGTCATTTTTAAACTAGCTAAGCATATTAAGTCATTTTGAAGGAAAAAATGCTAAGTATAGGTCATTTTAGAGCTATCCTAGGTTAATAGGTCATTTTGGAGCTAATTAAGCTTATTATGTAATTTTTGAGCTAGCTAAGCATATTAAGTCATTTTGGAGGAAAAAATGCTAAGTATAGGTCATTTTAGAGCTAGCCTGGGTTGAATAGGTCATTTTGAAGCTAAGTAAGGTTATTATGTCATTTTGGAGCTAGCTAAGCATATGAAGTCATTTAGGACCTAAAATATGTCATTTCTTAAGCATACTATATCATTTTAGAGCTAGCTTAGCATATTAAGTCTTTTTTGAGGAAAAGATGCTAAGTATAGGTCATTTTAGAGCTATCCTAGGTTAAATAGGTCATTTTTATGCTAGCTAAGCATATTAAGTCATTTTGGAGGAAAAATGCTAAGTATAGGTCATTTTAGAGCTATCCTAGGTTAAATACATCATTTTGGAGCTAATTAAGCTTATTATGT
>NW_021215199.1:0-1265 GCF_002162155.2 Triticum dicoccoides | reverse complement strand
GGTACGAAAAAGATTGGATTTCTATCAATCTTGCTTTTTCTGGAAAATTGATGAAAACAAAACCAAATATAGGTTGGCCAAATGGAACATGATCGGTAGATGGAAGGACCAAGGTGTCTTGGGAATTGAAAATCAAGAAGTGAAAAATAAGTGCCTACTTAGAAAATGACTATACATATTGGAGGTAGAGAGGGATGGGGTATGGTTACAGCTGTTGCGCAATAAATACTTACATTCCAAAACTCTGGCACAAGTGATGACACAACCGACTAACTCTCCTTTTTGGAAGGGGCTAATGAGGGCAAAGGCTTCCTTATTCAACAGGAGCAAATTCATAGTTGGGAACGGAAATAGTACTAGGTTATGGGAAGATACCTGGCTCGGAGAGACACCACTAGCCTTGGATTATCCTTCCTTATACAATATTGCACAATGGAAAGAAGTTTTTGTTAGTACAGTGTTGGGTTATGTCCCTCTTAACATTCAGCTCAGGTGAACACTAGTGGGAATACGATGGGATATATGGTTGCATCTTGTGCAAATGTTAATGGAGGTTATAACCTTTCTGATGCGCTGAATATCTTACACTGGAAGTTGTTCATGTTAGGTGTATTCCCGGTTAAGTCCATGTATATAGACTTGATAAATACTGGGCCTTTCCTGAGGTCGATTCACATTTGGAAAATCAAGGTGTTGTTAAAAATCAAAGTATTTATGTGGTTTGTGCATAAGGAGTAATTTTGACAAAGGATAAATAACTTGGCAAAACGTAGTTGGGAGGGTAGTAAACAATGTTGCTTTTGTGATCAGGACAAAACAAATACAACATCTTTTTCTTGAGTGCCCACTTGCTAAGTTATTGTGGCGGACCATTCACACGTCTTTTAACGTATCTTCATGCATCATGGTTTCACATTTATTTGGGACTTGGTTGATTGGGATAGAGCCTAAGACTCTGACACATATTCGAGTTGGAGTGTGTGCATTAATATGGGCCATATGAAATTGTCGGAATGATGTTGCCTTTAACAGACAAACTATCACAAAACTTTTTGCAGGTTATCTTCAGGGCATCTGCTTGGATCCGTACATGGTCAATACTAAGCCATATGAACCACATCGAGCTTATGGATATTGGGAGCAACCAATGGGAGATGGTTGCACGGGATACTTTCAACCGATTTGAATGGCAGTCCAAAAATAGGATAGGTATCTAATCATCTTACCATATTATCGCCGGTTATGGCAACCTTTTTATGAGATTC
>NW_021215198.1:0-1478 GCF_002162155.2 Triticum dicoccoides | reverse complement strand
GCTTTTTCATTTGCTTTCTGCAGTTGGCTAGTTCATTCCCAGCTGGAGTTTTTATCGAAACTATCGCCGCCTTTTGATCCGTGGTTCTTCGACTTCTTTCGCTCTCCTGCCTCGATTTCTCTTGCACGAGGGCTCGCGAGGAAGAAGCCCTGGGAGCCCTCGCGAGCATTCCTGCCCCTATCGCTCAAGTTTTCACGACCCGGGTCCGTAGCCGGAGCACCCCTCCGGACCATGCCTCACGGGCACCACGACACGAACACAGGGCCTGGGTCGGTCGCCCCCGCGGCCGAGGCCATGGATTACTTGCGAATGGGCGTGCAACAGAAATGAACAATACCGGGATAACAAAAGCAGTACAATGATTGATGACGTTAACCCAAACGCGCCCCCACGGGGCCACAGATTGCTGTCTTTTTTGCGCAGGAGAAAAGAAAGGAAAAGAACAAAAGCAGGCGAAGCACGTCCCGCGCCGGCCCTCTTGGCAGACTCGAGCCGCCTCCGGAGCTCAGGCGGACTCCCTCTCGCGCTTCACCGGGGCGCGACGGCGAGCAGACCCACTGCCACCCTCCAAGCAGGTGCGGCGGCGTGGAGGCTGGCCGCGGCCGCTGCTAGAAGAGTCACTACCCGAAGAAGAGCTGGTGAAGCTTGAGGAGTCACGGGCGTCGCCAGCTGCCCGCGCGCTGCCCTCTCCGTCCACGCCGGGGCTAAGTCCCCGGCCGCGGTCGTCGTCTTCAGGGCAGCACCCCATGCGGCGACCATCTTCCCCAAACACCCTCATGTAGAGGGTGGCATCGCCGTCGTACTTGAAGTGCACGGAGCACCGGCGGCGAAGACCACGCACGCGAGCAGACGTCTGCCACCCGCAGGTCAGGGACAGGTTCCCTGCAGCAGAAACCTCCAGCAAATCCCACGAAGCCCGGCTGTAGCAGCCATCCGCCTGGAGCCAGAGGCCACCCAAGGCGCCGGCTGGGAGCACACCAGGAAGAAGCGAGGGAGCTGAAGCCGGGCACCGGACGGCTCTGCCGCCCACACCATGAACTCCGACAGCACCTCCGCAGTGTGGAGGCGCGACCTCGGGGGACGCACGGCCGGAGCACGCTCGCCGACCATGGCCAGCCGTTCATCACCGCGCTGAGAGCCACCTCCACGACCACGGGGGACCGCCATGGAGGCCACAGAATGCTTGCGAGGGCGACCTCGACCGCGCTTGGGCGGTGGAGAGGAAGACTCAACCTGACGGGCTTTTCCTTTCTCTGCGGCCGAAAACTTCCTTGGTGGAGCCATGGAGAAGAAGGAGAAGCAGAGGGATAGACCGAAAGGGTGCGCGCTGTTCCGTACTTATAGCCAGCGAAGGCCAACCATCGACCTCCACGATCACAGGTAATCATGACCCGCTTTGCATGCAGGGACTTGTCGAATCCGTGCGGTTACCAAGGCGTCGTGGGGAAGAGGAGTCGCCCCCGACCAATTGACTGCCA
>NW_021215197.1:0-1260 GCF_002162155.2 Triticum dicoccoides | reverse complement strand
GGTGCAAAGCACATGGGAATGAGCACATCGTGTTACAGTCACCTCGGCAGGTTGGCAAAGGTGATAAAAGCTATGCCCCATGTGAGTGACTGACCTTGCCGTCCTCATTAAGACTTTTTAATTAATATTTTTATAAATTTTTAAATTAATTTTGAGGACAAGATGTTAAGAACCTGGGAGGTAGTAATGAAATTAATAAAAAATTGGATTCCTTGATAAAATAGATATACGATTTTCCATTTTTGATGCTATATTATATTTAATTCAAAGGATATTTGTGCGAATTTTGGAGGACTAAAACACTTGGAATTCGATAATTGAACTTTTAATTTCACGTTTTTTATCATTTTGCCACTAATTATGTCACACTACTCGGTTTTTCCATTAGAAGTTTCTAGTACTCAAAATCATCCTTCCGTTAAGTGTGTGCTAGAAAATGCCACTTGGCACAAATACCGTCTTGTCAAAGGCCATTGACCGAGGTTAAATGATGTAAATCGACAAACCCTTATAATTGGGTGCAAATTCAGTCTAGTAAGCTTCTAGTGCACATGAATTAAGAAGTCTATGGTTCTTTCCGCCACCGTCTTCTGAAAAAACATGCATTACAAATCATTCCATTGGAGATTAAATTTTTAGTTTTTGTTGTGTTACATACAGTTGAATCGTTCAGTCGACACTATGCACAGTCATGATTTGTTTTGTGAATAGTATTTTTTGTCTATACTAACAATGACAAGATCTTCTCGCAAAAAAAATGACAAGAGATGTGCCCATTTGTTGAGAGAGGAATAGTAATGTGCAAGTAGGCCATGGATGCACCACGGCGTGCATATAGAGATTCTCTAAACATACAACCATGATGTGGCCATTGAGTAACTGAAATGACGACATGCACACATGGTAGGATCTGATATACAGTACCTAGCTCTTTTGTCAATAGAACATGGTACTATGCCTAGTTATAATAATCGAGTGCAACTGCGCAAGCTTACGGATGTCCACATTTGATGAGATGCCACAAATTGGTGTTAATTAATTAAGCAATTCAGCCAAAAAATAATAAAGAAATCCATTCTGTCAAAAATTAATAATCAGCCAGTCCTTTCTCTGTGCTCGAAACTACTCCATCTTTTTCCAAGACATGCACATATTCCAATATCTAAATTTACCTAACAATTAGACTTGCAAATGTGAAAAATATATGTGAAACACAAATGGCATCAGTGAAAAATACTTATGAATATTAATCCAAAGATC
>NW_021215196.1:0-1475 GCF_002162155.2 Triticum dicoccoides | reverse complement strand
CGGCCTCCTATCTCGTGGGCCCCCTGGACCTCCTCCGACATCAACTCCAACTCCATATATTCCGTCTTGGGGTGAAAAAAATCAAGGAGAAAGTTTCATCGCGTTTTACAACACGGAGCCGCCGCCAAGCCCTAATCTCTCTCGGGAGGACTGATCTGGAGTCCGTTCAGGGCTCCGGAGAGGGTGATTCGTCGCCGTCGTCATCATCAACCATCCTCCATCACCAATTTCATGCTGCTCACCGCCGTGCGTGAGTAATTCCATCGTAGGCTTGCTGGACGTTGATGGGTTGGATGAGATTTACCATGTAATCATGTTAGTTTTGTTAGGGTTTGATCCCTAGTATCCACTATGTTCTGAGATTTATGTTGCTGTGACTTTGCTATGCTTAATGCTTTTCACTAGGGCCCGAGTGCCATGATTTCAGATCTGAACCTATTATGTTTTCATGAATATATGTGTGTTCTTGATCCTATCTTGCAAGTCTATAGTCACCTATTATGTGTTATGATCCGACAACCCCGAAGTGACAATAATCGGGATACTTCTCGGTGATGACCGAAGTTTGAGGAGTTCATGTATTCACTATGTGCTAATGCTTTGTTCCGGTTCTCTATAAAAAGGAGGCCTTAATATCCCTTAGTTTCCGTAAGGACCCCGCTGCAACGGGAGGGTAGGACAAAAGATGTCATACAAGTTCTTTTCCATAAGCACAAATGACTATTTACGGAATACATGCCTACATTACATTGATGAATTGCAGCTAGTTCTATATCACCCTATGTTAAAACGATTGCATGAGGAATCGCATCCGGCATAATTATCCATCATTGATCCATTGCCTACGAGCTTTTCACATATTGTTCTTCGCTTATTTACTTTTCCGTTGCTACTGTTACAACTACTACAAAAACCCAAAAACATTTATCTTTACTTTTGCTACCGTTACCTTTATTATTAACTCAATTGCTAATACTCAAGAATATTATTTAGCTCCCCTTGTGTCGAATCAATAAATTTGGGTTGTACTTCACCCTCGAAAGCTGTTGCGATCCGCTACACTTGTGGGTTATCAATGCGTTGTAATTAATTCATTGGTACCGTAAATTATTGAAATATATCGAGTGTAGTGCTTTGATGTGTCGCGTCAACTCATACATCAATGAGAAGTTTGATTATCCTCTCCCTCGCGGACTTAACTGCACCTCCCTTTGGTTGTATGACAGGTTGGCCACCCACCTCTCAGGCCCACATGTCATACACGCAAAGGCAGGAGCGTCCCTCCCTCGCCCATGAGCGTGGTGGCTGGCAAGACTAGGAGAAGCTTTCGCTACATGCTCTCCCTCCCACATGCGGTGGACATGCAGCAGTTCAATCAGTGTCAGATGGCCAGAAGCATACTGTAGTACTCCTCCAGCGCAGTAGTACTCCATCATTGTTCGACTTCCCGAAGAGGCAAAGAGCCAAGTGCAGCC
>NW_021215195.1:0-769 GCF_002162155.2 Triticum dicoccoides | reverse complement strand
CCCCGCCTCTATCAAGTGGTATCAGATTTCCAGGTTGCTCGGTGAGATTTTACAGTTTTTCATAGTTTAGATCGAGTCTGTTCTTCATACCTACAGTCCACGAAAAAGCCACAAAAAAAATTAGGGTTAGTTCATCATATCCGAACCAATCTGAGCCTTTGCATAATCTTTTTAGGGTTTTGCTTTGTTGAATTTGCGGTTGCATCGTCGTGTCTAGTTGCTGGTCTTAGAGTCTAGTCTTTTAGAGTTTCGAGTTCTGGTCATAAGTTGTCACGCCGCCGCCGCACCATCATCATCACCCCTGCCATCTACCACCACCGCTTATCCACCACCGCTTCGAATCCGTATCCATATACCACCACAGCTGTCATATACCACCACCGCTGCCATCTACCACCATATATCCACCACCAATCCGAGTTCTTGTCATATTAGGTTTGTTTTCGAGATCCATCAAGATTCCGATTCGTGTTTCCTTGCCGGAGTCGGGTAGCCACGCTCCGTTTAGGCCCAAAATTTTTCGAGAACGCATTTTTCGAAAAATTTTCTGGCTATCCTATTTTTAGGTGTTTCTGAGTGTTTTGAGACAGGTGCCATTATAGGAAGTTTTTTTTGACCCGTTTCCAGCTTTTGGGTCCGGGCAGTCAAAAAAAAAATTGGTCAAAAAAAAATTTCGTGCCCATCCTGTCAGTTTGAGCTAGGAAGAGTTTTGAGACACTCGCCATTATAGTGATTTGTCGCAAAAAAAAAGCAGCGCAAAAAAAAAAGA
>NW_021215194.1:0-967 GCF_002162155.2 Triticum dicoccoides | reverse complement strand
CAATCAACATAATCAGCATATGTAGAGATACTAAAATGCACACGAACAGTACGTGTTACCTTAACCTTGCCGCTGTTGTTGAACCATTGGATGTAGTAAGGATGTGGATGTGGTCTTGTGGTGAGAGAAAGCTTCTCCACCATCTCCATGCTAGCCAAGTTGTTGCAGCTCCCTCCGTCTATGATGACGCGCACAGAACGTTCCTTCACAACTCCCTTGGTATGGAACAAATTGTGCCTCTGATTTTGCTCAGCTTGTGTGATCTGCACACTCAAAACACGTTGAGCAACTAAACATTCATACCTGTCAGCGTCTTCAGGAGCCATGTATTGCGTCTCATGATCAGAATCATCTCCACCATGTTCTTCACGTGTAATAAGAGACAAAGTCTCCTCATCATAGTCACTAGCAGACTCATATCCACCATCCGCGGTAGCAATCATCACACACGGAGATTTGCATTCTCTCGCATAATGACCTCCTCCCTTAAAATGACGACAAATAATATCACTTGTGTGCCCTGTTGATGCCATGGAAGAAGAAGAACGCTGTGCAGGCCCCGCAGGTGCGCTCTTGGCAGATAATGGTGGTTGTGCCTGTTTTCTTGTATCACGGCTGGAGGTGGCACCGGATGGAGGTGCTGGTGCAGTTGAAGTAGGAGATGCACGTGGTGTCCATGATGAAGGTCGGCCTGCAGAAAAGTTAGTTCGCCCCAATGCTTGTCGATCCTGCACTTCACGTTCAGCTTTACAAGCAAGATGGAATAAACGAGTGATATTAGTATACTCCTTATAGTCTAGAATGGTCTGAATCTCTCTATTTAATCCACCCAGAAAACGTGCAAGCATAGCTTCATTCTCCTCAACAATACCACATCTAATCATGCCAGTTTGTAATTCCTGATAATATTCTTCTACAGAATTTTTCCCTTGTCTTAAACGCTGCAATTTTTGAAGCAATTCACGTT
>NW_021215193.1:0-647 GCF_002162155.2 Triticum dicoccoides | reverse complement strand
GCAGTTTTGGCCGATTCTGGCAAGTTTCATGGACTATTACTCACTGTTTCGCGGTCCCGGTGTGATTTCCACGATTAACGAACCCTATGTGCATTTACGTGTCATTCATCAACACTTGCAGTTTTGCCGATTCTGGCCCGTTTCTTGGATTACTACTCACTGTTTTGAGGTCCCGAAGCAATTTCCAAATCGTTTTGAACCCCAAGGTGCGCTTACATGTCGGTCATCAACGCTGGCAGTTTCGGACGATTCTGACCCATTTTCTTGGATTATTACTCACCGTTTTGAGGTCCCAAGCGATTTCTACATTTATTGAACCCCAAGGTGCACTTACATGTTGGTCATCGACACTCGCAGTTTTGGCTGATTCTGGCCCGTTTCTTGGACTATTACTCACTGTTTTGTGGTCCCGGAGTGATTTCCATGATTAACAAAGCCTGGAGTGCGTTTACATGTCAGTCATCAACACTGGTAGTTTTGGCCAATTCTGGCCCGTTTCATGGACTATTACTCACTGTTTTTCAGTCCCGGAGTGATTTCCACGATTAACGAACCCTGGGGTGCGTTTACGTGTCGGTCATCAACACTCGCAGTTTTGGCTGATTCTGGCCCGTTTCTTGGATTATTACTCACTGTTTTGAGGTCCT
>NW_021215192.1:0-1027 GCF_002162155.2 Triticum dicoccoides | reverse complement strand
GTGAATTCTGGTTGCCAGAAGTGACCTATCTGGGTCATGTAATATCTGGTAAAGGTATTGCTGTTAACCCTGAGCGAGTTCAAGCCGTCCTTAATTGGACTCCACCTGAATCGGTCAAGCAAGTTCGGAGCTTTCTGGGCTTAGCGAGCTATTGTCGTCGCTTTGTCGAGAACTTCTCCAAGGTTGCTAAACCTCTAACCGAACTCCTCAAGAAAGATAAGAAGTTCGAATGGACTCCACAATGTGAGCACAGCTTTCAGGAACTGAAAAGACGCCTGACTTCTGCTCCCGTACTGGTACCGCCAGACTTCTCTAAGGACTTTGTTATCTACTGCGACGCCTCGCGACAAGGACTAGGTTGCATTCTCATGCAAGATCGACACATAATTGCCTACGCTTCACGGCAATTGCACCCACATGAGGAGAATTATCCTACCCATGATCTAGAGCTTGCAGCCGTAGTCTATGCACTTAAGACCTGGCGACATTACCTCCTCGGTAATCGTTGCGAAATATTCACTGATCACCAAAGTCTGAAGTACATCTTCACCCAATCGGATTTGAATCTCAGGCAAAGACGTTGGGTCGAGTTGATCACAGATTTCGACTTAGGAATAACCTACACCCCAGGGAAAGCCAACGTCATGGCTGATGCGCTAAGTCGTAAATCTTATTGTAACAATCTGATGTTACAACAAAGTCAACCGCTTCTCCATGAGGAATTTCGGAAGCTTAACCTCCACATTGTTCCTCAAGGATTTCTTTCCACCTTGGTGGCGAAACCTACTCTTACGGATCAAATCATTGCTGCCCAGAAGCGAGATAAGGGAATAGCTAAGATCAAGGAGAACATTGCTAGCGGAGGTGCTAGTTGTTTCTCCACAAATGATCATGGTGTTGTGTACTTTGAGAACCGTCTAGTGGTTCCCAAGAACCAGCATCTACGGCAGTTGATCCTTAAGGAGGCTCATGAATCTCCTCTCACTATTCATCCCGGTGGTACTAAGATGTATCAGGACCTACGCCA
>NW_021215191.1:0-1005 GCF_002162155.2 Triticum dicoccoides | reverse complement strand
GGGGGGGGCTTGCCTGGTTGCTCTGGCAAGAGAGAGGGTCGTCAACTCCGTAGTCGAACTGGTCAGCAGCAGCGTCGGTCTCGTAGTCTACCGGAGAGAAGAGGGGGAAGAAATAATGAATACAGAGCAAACAAAGCACCACGAAATATATCAAGGCAATACGCGGTGTTCGATGTGCCCTAACGCGGTAGTAGGTGATACCGGTGAAGGGGGGAAAACCCCCGGGAAAGTATTCCCGGTGTTTCGTGTTTTCGGGCAGATGAACCGGAGGGGGAAAGTTGCGTGTTTGGTATGTTAGAGGTGTGTGGTGGACGAACGGGCTGCGTATCCGGGTTCGCCTCGTCGTTCTGAGCAACTTTCATGTTGAAAATATTTTAATCCGAGTTACGGATTAAAAGATATGATTTTCTAAAGATTATATTAATTTCTGGAATTTAATTAATTAATTATTTAATTCGAAAATGAATTTATGACGTCAGCATGATGTCATGCTGACGTCAGCAGTCAACAGGGTTGACTTGGTCAACCTGACACGTGGGTCCCGTTCGTCATTCACGGTTTAGTCTAATTAATGTTTAGCTAATCTAATTACTATTTAATTAAACTAATTAGTTAATTAGGTTAATCTAATTATGATTAATTAACTTAATTAATTCCTTAATTAATTAATTAATTTAATTATTATTTATTTATTTAATATATTTTTTTTAATTCTTTTTTTTTAAAAAAAAGACCGTTCTGGGCGTGGGGCCCCCTGTCATAGGCCCCAGGGGCCAATCGGGCAAACGGGCGTGCGGGCGCACAAGTGTGGTGCCCGTGCCCGAGTCCAACCACGGGCGCGACCGCGGAGTGGCCGGCCGGCCGGTGCTGCGCCCTGCAGCGGCGAGCTGAGGCGGTGGCCGGACGTGGGAGGACGGCGCATGTGCGCGCCGAACGGCGGGGAGAGCGGCCGCGGGGGTGGGCGCGGCCTGGCGCCGGCGCGGGCGCCGGAGGTGGAGCAAGGGC
>NW_021215190.1:3348-8979 GCF_002162155.2 Triticum dicoccoides | reverse complement strand
ATTACCCAAGTCCTTGAGAGCAAACTCCATCTTTAGATCCTTAAGCAAACAAGTGGTAGCACCTGAACTTGAACTAGCAACAATTATATCATCAACATAAACAAGAACAAATATGGTGATGCTGTCTTTATTGTAAAAGAACAATGAGGTGTCTGCTTTAGATGGTGTAAACCCAAGTTGTTGTAACTGCATGCTCAACCTCAGAGTACCAAGCTCTCGGGGCCTGTTTCAAACCATACAAAGCTTTATCCAACTTACAGACATAATGTGGTGTGCTTTGATCCTCATACCCTGGTGGCTGCCGCATGAACACTTCTTCCTCAAGAACAGCATGAAGGAACACGTTCTGAACATCTAGCTGGCGTAAGCTCCATCCTCTGGAAATAGCAATAGACGATACAAGTCGAATAGTAGCTGACTTAACAACAGGGCTGAACGTATCCTCATAGTCAATACCAAACCTCTGTTTGAAACCCTTTGCAACCAGCCTAACTTTGTATCTGTCTATACTTCCATCGGATTTTCTCTTTATTTTGTATACCCATTTGCAGTCTATACCATTACTACCTTTCTTTGGTGGTACTAAATGCCAAGTATTATTTTTGTAAGTGCATCATACTCATTATCCATAGCCTTTTTCCAATCCTTATGAGCAAGAGCATCATGCAAGTGAGTTGGTTCACCAACACTGCTAAGAAAATCCCGCTTTACTCTGTCATACCTTATAGTACCATCAGTATACTCTATCCCTTTGACAATGCCTGACTGTGATCTAGTGTGTCGGCGAAGAGGTTGGTGAATAGCTGATGTTGTGGGCGCAGAAGATCCTGGCTAAGAAGATTCTGTGTGAGTTGGCGCAGAGGATCCCTGCTCTTGTTCTCCGGAAGATCGAGGCGCAGGCGATCCAGGCTCCCGATCCGAGGAGGATCCCCCTGACGTCGCGTCAACACGGTCAGCGGCTGGCTCGATCGTCTCGATCCGCGGGCCCGCGGCACGCGACAACGCGCTCCCCCTGCGCTTGGTGACACGCTTCGGCCCGCGTGTGGCGACGTGCTTTGGCTCGCGCTGGACTGGTGTCATCCGCCACTAGCGGGCTGTCGGCCACCCGCGCGACCGGGCTGGGTGGATCGGCTAACTCCGCCTCGGATCGGGCGCCGATGGAGACAGAAGGACTGGCACAGAAATCTGCACCGGATCACGCGCCACTGCCAGGTGAATCAGCCTCAGACCATGTGCATGTTTTGTCCACATCTGTACACATAAAATGATGACCCATCTGCACATATATCATTAGAACCACAATTTTGGATGGAATTTTGCACATGATCAGTTTTATGTAATTCACCCTCGTAATCTGGAAGGAGTGCTATTTCAGCATGAAGGAGAGCCCCCGCGTTTGGATGAAGTTTGGCAAATGGGAAAAGTGTTTCATCAAAAACAACATCTCTGGAAATATATATTCGTCCAGTGGCAATTTCGAAGCACTTGTACCCTTTGTGGAGATTGCTATAGCCAAGAAAAACGCATTGGGTGGAGCGAAGCTCGAGTTTGTGACGATTATATGGACGTAGATTGGGATAGCAAGTGCACCCAAAAAATACGAAGAGAGTTGTAGTCAGGTTTCTTTTGATATAATCGCTCCAAGGGAGCAGTGTTACGAATGACCTTACTAGTGAGACGATTAATAAGATAAGTGGCAGTGATGAATGCTTCATCCCAATACTTTAGAGGCATAGAGGCATGAGCAAGAAGAGAGAGACCAACTTCAACAATGTGGCGATGTTTCCGCTCAGCGGAGCCGTTTTGTTGGTGAGCATGAGGACAAGAGACATGATGCTCAATGCCTATGCTACGAAAGAAAGAATTGAGTTTCTCATACTCCCCCCCCCCCAGTCACTTTGGACGGTTAGGATTTTTCTATCAAGATGTATTTCAACAAGTTTTTGGAACTATTGGAAAATAGAGAAAACTTCAGATTTGTACTTAAGCAAATAAATCCAAGTAAACTTGTTGTAGTCATCGATGAAACTGACATAATATTTCTTTCTACCAAAAGAATCTCTGGCATGATCCCATGCATCACTGAAAAGAAGCTCTAAAGGAGCATGAGACACACTAGTTGACTTAGGATAAGGGAGTTGATGACTCTTAGCACATTGACAAGCTTCACACAGAGAATCACTAACTTGGCTATCTGACAATGAGAGATTGCCTTTATTAACTACTTTCTTGACTATGATCGACGACGGATGTCCTAATCGTCGATGCCACCTTGCCAAGGAGGGCTTGATGACGGAGTAGACTCGACGACGCTTGCGACTAAGTGCTCCGGATGTGATGTGGTAGAGCCCTCCAATGCATCTACCGTGATGGAGGAGTTCCCTCGTTGCCCAATCCTTTATAAAAAAAGTAACGAGGGTGAGTTTCAAAGAATACATTGTTATCGGTGGCTAAACGAGACATAGACGCAAGGTTCTTGCCGGCTTGTGGAACAAGAAGGACATCTTTTAAGACAAGATCAAATTTGAGAGAGGGTGAATTAATAAAAGCTTGACCAATGTGTGTAATATCCATACCTCCACCGCTTGCAGTGTGAATTTGGTCGTTGCCGAGGTATTTTTCATGGAGAGAAAGTTGCCCTAGTTCGCTTGTGACGTGGTCTGTTGCCCCGGAGTCGATGTACCAAACTCCTCCTCCTTGCTCACGCATGGCTGCCGCAATGTGACGAGCATCAGGGACGAAATCTTCATCGAAGTGGTGCCAGCAGTTCATGACTTTGTGGCCCACCTTCTTGCAGAGTTGGCACCGAGGGCGCGGACGAGAGGACGCGGGGCGGCGGCTATTGTTGTTGTTGAAGCCGCCTCCCCCTATTCTGTTGTTGTAGCCGCTGCCGCCGCTGGAGTTGTTGTAGTTGCTGTAGCCGCCATCGCCTTGCTGGTTGGTGCCGCGCCCACGCCCGCCGCCACGCCGCCCCTGGTGACCGCGGCCACGAGAGACAGAATTGACAGAAGACTGCCGGATGTTGGTGCCGTGGAGGAGGCTGAGACGGGCGTCGAAGCTAAGAAGCTGGCTATAGTGATCCTGGACGGTGATGGGTTCAACTCGAGCAGCCAGAGCCGAGACTCCTCGATTGTACTCCATGTCCAGCCCAGCAAGAATCTTGGACACGATCTCCGGGTCAGAGAGCGCGGCGGCGGTGCAGGCAACCTCATCAGTGAGGCTTTTGATCTTTCCAATGTATTCAGCCATAGTCATATTACCTTTTTGCAGGTTGGTCAGCTCGGTGCGGGTATTGATAGCTTGAGCTTGACTCTGGGCAGCGAACATGGCGTGGATGGCGCTCCATACTTGTGCCGGCGTCTGGAGCACGGCGACCTGCGCAAGAATGTCGCGGGAGAGGGAGCCCATCAAGTAGCCTTGGAGTTATTGCTGTTGTGCAAACCATAGGGATCGGGAAAAGTTCACAACTTGTTCTTCCTTGCCGTCCTTGGTGATGGTGAGGGTGGCCGGCGGTGCTGGACTCGTCGCGTCGAGATGGTGCTCCATCTACGCGCCCTTCATCTGGGGCAAAACAATGGCCTTCCAGAATGGGAAATTTCCCCTCATGATCTTCTCTTGGGGCGGTGATCCGAGAAAAGAGTTGTTGGAGGTGGAGGATGGGGTGAAGGTGGAGGACGAAGCGGTGGTGAGTGCTCCTGTGGTGCTGGACATCGGGGCAGCGGAGGTGGTGGTGGACATGGCTCAGTCGCCGGGAGGTAGCTAGATGCGATCTCGTTCCGATCTACTAAGGAAGAGGCTCTGTTACCATGAAAGATAATGAGGAAGCGTAGAACCCTTCGTCTGGGCCGTATTTGTATATATTGAAGGTTTGCCGTGGCTTACAAGGAAGATGAGATCGTCCGAGAGGAGGAGAGATTGACCTCATCGTTTATAGGAGAAATAACAGAAGAAGGGATAGAAACAGATTACAATTCAAATGAGAATCTTATCCCTATACAACTGATTCTAACAGTCCAGAGGTATAGAACAGCCTACCGCAGGAGCTGGGGTGGGGGATGTGTAGAGTAGAAGGGATGGAGGAGGAGTGCCTACTGCTAGTCCACGGTGGTGGCGAGGGAGGCGCCGTCGGGCGTGGAGAAGAGCTCCTTGGCGGCACGGAGGGCCTTGAGGCGCTGGAGGCAGGCGGCGGTGTATGGCATAGGGTGCAATGGGCTTTTTCTGGCCCGAGAAGATTTCAGAGTGTAGGCAGTGTCTTCTCGCTCCAGTGCTCCAGGCCCAGACAATCGAACGCAAGCCTCCTGGTTGGGTCGGGGTGGTGGAAACGGATGGAAGAAACTTCACAAGTTTTTGTTTTGGAAAAAATTAGGGTAGAAACCACACCTTTTAGAAATACTCTGTTGTCAAACGTAGCCTAAAGGAACTGGTTGAGTAAATTGCATAAAACCACCACTTTGAGGGCTAGGTTTGCGAAAAACACTAGGATACAGATTCACTGCAGAAAGCACCACGTCTAGCGTAATTGTTTTGCAAAAACCACTGATCGGCGGTTAAGTGAGTTTATGACAGGTAGGGCCCGTTTTTCACCTACGTGGCACTCCAGGCCGTCCCGACAGCCGGCAGATGGCGTTAGACGGTGTCGTCGCCGCCGTTCGGTCCTAGCAGTCAAAAGCATGAACCATTGCCACTTCTCCACCACTCTGCTTGCTCGCTCCTCGCTCGTGCATCTCTCGCTCTTGCTCTGTTCTTGGTCGCCGCATCCGCCGCCGCCGCGCCGTCCCGCCGCCGCAGCACCATGGTGTCATGGAGTGATGGGTCGGATAGTAGCGAGCACACTGTGGAGTACATGAGATCAGCTTCCGACGACGGCACCATTAATGTCAGTTATCAGAGTTAGGGTTAGGGTTTGATATTTGGGGATTTCTCGAATTAGCTTCTTTTCAAACTATGGACCAAATCTCTGTCATTCCTTTGCACTCCAGGTTCCTGCTAGCACCGAAGACTCAGATTTCGAGGGCCCTGAGACATACATGTATGTTTTGTGCCATGGACACGGGAAGGCAACAGTAAGGTGTGTTTCTTTCGAAGGGATTCACACTAGCAGGAGGTTTCTTTGTTGTGCAGAGAAGGTATGGTTCCAACTTAACTAATTGGAAGTTGTTGATTAACTTAACAGATCTGTCATTTGTTTGCCATGGACATGTAATGTGGCACTCCAGCAGACATTGTATTATATTGTGAAGTTTGGACAATGGATTCATTAATTGTTTACTCTGCCAGCATTGTTTATTCTGGTTCTGGCAACATTGTTTAGTTAGGTCATTTTGTTAACTCTGCCAGGTTAGCATATTTTAAGACAGAAGATGCATGGGTTAGCACACCAGCATTGTTTAGTTTGGATCTGGCAACATTGTTTAGTTAGGTCATTTTTTAACTCTGCCATGTTAGCTTATTTTAGGACAGAAGATTCATGGGTTAGCACACCAGCATTGTTTACTTAGTAGTTGTTTACTTTAGAGCAAACCATTGTTTTTTAGGATGTTTACTTTAGGACATGTTTAAATATTCTATCTTTAGCTTGCATGATATGAATTTTAGTATAAAGTAATCTAGCCTATCATTGTAAGTAAGTCA
>NW_021215190.1:0-1473 GCF_002162155.2 Triticum dicoccoides | reverse complement strand
GCCGAGGCATCAAGTAGGGTCAATTAGGGTCAAGTAGGACCATCACCATCATCACAAGAGTAACATAGTACTACTAGAATGCCATAGTTTGACACAAGGTTTAAAACTAGAGTAGCACTACATCAATTGATCATCACAGTAGTTTGACACAAGGTTTAAAACTGGAGTAGCACTACATCAATTGATCATCACAATTGATCATCACAGGACTACTAGAATTCCAAAGTTTGACAGCATCAAGACAACATAGTTTCACACAACTGGAGTAGCAGAACAGTACCAACACAACATAGTCTCACACAACTGGAGTAGCAGAATAGTACCAACACAACAAAGTTTCATTGGAGAACGGGAAGGGGAAGAGCAAAGAAAAGTGGATCTCACTATACGTCGCCGTAGGATGACCCGATGTACTGTCTTCCCGTCGGACTGGCCTTCACCGCCGCGGCGAATGCTCTCGCTGCCCGGTATTCCATCGAATACTGCGGGTCCTCCTCCTCCAATTCCTCCGTCGACTTGCTAGGGTTCGAGCTCCCGCAAAGCTCGCCTGGATCCACTGCGGGTCCTCCTCGACTACCTACGATGTGTGCGGCGCTGCCGGGCGGAATGCCGCCACCAGAAACTCCACCTTTCGCCGGACTACGCATCTCTGTAGTGTGAGGGGCGACGGCGGTGGGAGTGAGGGGGAGGGGGGAAGAAGAATGGGGAAAAAGAGATGGATGCGGGGATGACTAAAGACGAGACCTAACTCGCCGTCTAACGCTGTCTGCCAACTGTCGGGACGGCCTGGAGTGCCACGTAGGCAAAAAAAGGGCCCCACTTGTCATAAACTCACTTAACACGGCCTGATCCGCCGATCAGTGGTTTTTGCAAAACAATTACGCTAGACGTGGTGCTTTCTGCAGCGAATCTGCATCCTAGTGTTTTTCGCAAACCTAGCCCTCAAAATGGTGGTTTTATGCAATTTACTCGAACTGGTTTGGTTTAAACCAAATGCTGGTGCAAAAATGAGTCGCTTTCTTCGTCTTTTTCACATTTCAGCCAACCAAGACAATATTTTTATTTTTATTTTGCTGACACGACCCGTGCCATTTCTTATTACTCTTGCCAAATGATAGATGCCAAAAGTTCACATATGGTCTTTGCAATATTTACATGTGCCGGATTGGTGGACAACTTTGGGCAATGAACTGAACGCATCGATCTATCTATCTATCTATGCGGCCTTGTTAAAACCTTGGGGACAGTGAGAATCCATGACCTTGGGTCTGCCATATGATAATACGGCTGGTGCGCACCCATTGATCCAATCAATCGACTAGTTTATGGCGTCGATCGACAGGCCAAGACCAAGACTTCGAGCTCAGCTCAGCCACGGATGACTCAAACCAACTCATGTGGCCAGCAGTTTTGCTTAAACTGTTGTGTAATATGCGAGCTAGGTTGCTCCCTTAAGAATGGCATTATTGTAGA
>NW_021215189.1:0-818 GCF_002162155.2 Triticum dicoccoides | reverse complement strand
GATTGACGATCCCCAGGTTGAGTTTACGTGTCCGTCGTCAACACTCAAAGTTTTGGCCAATTCTGACCCGTTTAGTGGACTATTACTCACCGTTTTGGTGTCCCGAAGTGATTTCCATAGTTGTTGAATCCCAAGGTGCGCTTACGTGTCGGTCATCAACACTCGCAGTTTGGCCGATTCTGGGCTCTTTCATGGACTATTACTCACTGTTTTGGGGTCCCGAAGTAATTTTCATGGACTATGTGTTGGTCGTCAAGACTCGCAGTCTGGGCCGATTCTAGCCCGTTTCGTGGACTATTACTCACTGTCTTGTGGTCCCGAAGTGATTTCCACGATTAACGAACTTAACCCCGGGGTGCGTTTATGTGCCGGTCAGCACCACTCACAGTTTTTGTCGATTCTGCCCCGTTTCATGGCCTATTACTCACTGTTTTGATGTCTCGGAGTGATTTCCATGATTAAGGAACCCCAGGGTGCGTTTAAGTGTCGGTCATCAGCACTCACTATTTTAGCCGATTCTGGTCCGTTTCGTGTACTATTACTCACTGTTTTGGGGTCCCAGAGCGATTTCCACGATTGACGATCCCCGGGGTGCGTTTACGTGTCCGTCGTCAACACTCAAAGTTTTGGCCAATTCTGACCCGTTTCATGGACTATTACTCGCCGTTTTGGTGTACCGAAGCTATTTCCATAGTCGTTGAACCCCGAGGTGCACTTACGTGTCGGTCATCAACACTCGCAGTTTTGGCCAATTCTGGCCTATTTCATGGCCTATTACTCACTGTTTTGGGGTCCTAAAGAGATTTCCATGGTTGTCG
>NW_021215188.1:0-2042 GCF_002162155.2 Triticum dicoccoides | reverse complement strand
AGCCCACTTTTGATCCACGTTTAGGCCTGAGGGAGCCACACATGAGGGACGTATAAATGTATTGCCTAGTCTCTTTCATTAGATTGGTTTTTTGGTTGCATTGACTAGAGCATGTACTTCTACATGGTATCAAAGTAACTCGTCGGCTTCCTCTACAGTCCACGCATCCGGGATGTGACACCGTTCACGACACTCCCGCTGTGACTGCGGGGGTATGTCAGCCCGTCGGTTGCTATTCTCTCCAGTCTGACCGTTCGCGACACTCCTGTTGTTCGCAACGCTACCGCTATGACTGCGGGGGGATATTAGAGATATATTTGATTTACATGTATTTGGTAGTTTGAGATTTGTAATCTGTCTTCTACCTTATCTCTAAGAGAGGCTTCTTGCCCTCCAACTGAGGCATCCTAACAAATGAACGATTTAAACCTTGTTCCTACACGGCCTGATCAAATCGATCAGGCACTTGTCATCTATCTTCATTGTTCAACTCTTTGATGAAATTATTCTATCTAAAATATTAGAAAGAATAAGTCCATACTCTTATTTCTATATATACTCATCCGTGAGGCTCAATACAACATCCATCAATTTCACCAATCTCTTTCTATCCCTTCTAACGATTTACAATACCATCTCAGCTTGTCAAGCATGTTCCCATCAACATTACCATAGAGCCAAGCAGCAGAACTGTAGCAGAAGTCATGATAAAGGGGGCTGATGATGCTCGTGTGCGTGTCATCGCCGTCTAGGCAAATGCAACAATAAAAGGATAAGGTCGATACTTGGCATGACTTTCACAGATAAAGTTTTTTTCTTAATTTGTTTGTTCGATAAAGGGCGCTTGATGCTAAATTATAAGTTAATAAAGTGATACTTGACATGACTCTTCTAATCACAAATAAACATTTTTGCAGGATCAAAAAATTTGCAAACAAAGTTGACCATGATTTGATGTGATGGACTTGAAGTTGGCTATCATGGGCTGGTCGTTGGCTGGTCAATTCGATTCTGTTGGTCGATAAGGCCCAGTGATGAGCGTACTGATATAAGGTCAAACACATGGATTTGTTGCAACCAGATCGAGCTAATTGTACCTGTCATACTTTTGTCAGCACAAGTACTACTCAGAATTAGCCTCATCCTCGCGTTCCAAAAATATAAAATAAAAATAAATCAGCCTGATCCTGTCAGTTAGTGCATCTCTAACGCCAACCTGCAAACCTCTTCGTGTTTGGACCATGAAAGTCATCCAACACGATCATATGTATCGATCCGTGACGCGGTCCAGACGTATGTTCTCCCGCAAACCGAAGACAAACGTCGGGGGTTTTGCTGGAGTCCGGATCGATCCCATGCCCGCTTTTGACCACCCTAACCCTCCCAAAACTCCTTCATCCCGCGTGCTTTCGATCAGCGCTGCTCCAGCGCGTCAGCGCCCGCATTCATGTCCGGACAGTACGGACACGACCACTCACTGGCGCTGGCATTGAAGCGGCGCACCAGCCAAGAGAATGCCACCCGCACCGCTTACGACCACCCGTCTGTTCGTCTGCCGCCCACATTGATGGCATGCGGTTGTCGATGCGTCTCCTCCAACGCCACCGGTCCGTCCCTCTGCTGCCATTGCTATGTGAACCGCTGCCCCGGCCATAGCCGCAGTCATCCGCCTTTGATCCCTATCTGTACCACTCCCACCATGGATTCCTCCCCCGCCAAAGCTCTCTGAGATGGGCTGACATCGGATCAGAGGAAGGAGATGGCCGCCATTGCTGCCGGCTGGCTGGCCGGCAAGCAGCCGGAGGACGACGACGTCCCAATGGAGGACGCTGCCGACGACGAACCGGTGCCACCCTCCTCCTCCTCCGCGCCACCCTCGCTGGTGCATTGCACCATGCCCATCAGCGAGGCCCATGCCGAGCGGGAGGAGCAGTTCTGGGAGGCGCATGCCGACACCCCATACAACCACCACCTCCTCCAGGAGCACGTGCAGGCGGAGGAGCAGCTCGCTGCCGGCAGGGCGATCGTGCCGGACACGGACC
>NW_021215187.1:0-486 GCF_002162155.2 Triticum dicoccoides | reverse complement strand
AACTAATGGCACTAACAGAAAGTTTATAATTTTTGTGACCTAAAATCAAAAAGAAATCACTAAAAAACTATAAGTATTTAGTTGTAAGTATAAATAAAAAATAAATAGAAAATTTTTTTATTTTTATAGTAAAGTTATTCATAAAGTAGTGATTCACACAAATTTTTAAAAATTCAAATTTAAATTATTCAAAATTTAAAACTAATGGCACTAACAGAAAGTTTATAATTTTTGTGACCTAAAAGCAAAAAGAAATCACTAAAAAACTGTAAGTATTTAGTTTTAAGTAGAAATAAAAAAAAATAAAACACCAAAAAAATGTAGAAATAAAAAAGAAAAAACCAAAAAAAATGCCACCTACTGGGCCTCCACGGCCTGAATACGACTAGAAACCCTACATGGGCCAGGATTCAGGCCCGCAGAGGCCCAATAGGCCCACAGGCAGTAGCAAGTTTAGGCCCGAAAGCCTGCATTAGAGAGGTGCTC
>NW_021215186.1:0-2212 GCF_002162155.2 Triticum dicoccoides | reverse complement strand
TATAAAGGTGCACTACAGGTATCTCCGAAAGTGTCTGTTGGGTTGGCCCAAATCGAGACTGGGATTTGTCACTCCATGTGATGGAGAGGTATCTCTGGGCCCACTCGGTAATGCATCATCATAATGAGCTCAATGTGACTAAGTAGTTAGTCACGGGATCATGCATTATGGAACGAGTAAAGTGACTTGCCGGTAACGAGATTGAACGAGGTATTGGGATACCGACGATCGAATCTCGGGCAAGTAACATACCAATTGACAAAGGGAATTGTATACAGGATTGCTTGAATCCTTGAAATCGTGGTTCATCCGATGAGATCATCGTGGAACATGTGGGAGCCAACATGGGTATCCAGATCCCGCTTTTGGTTATTGGCCAGAGAGCTATCTCGGTCATGTCTGCATGATTCCCGAACCCGTAGGGTCTACACACTTAAGGTTCGGTGACGCTAGAGTTGTTACGGGAATTAGTGTGCAGTTAACGAATGTTGTTCGGAGTCCCGGATTAGATCCCGAACGTCACGAGGAGTTCCGGAATGGTCCGAGGTAAAGATTTATATATGGGAAGTCCTATTTTGGCCACCGGAAAATGTTCGGGATTTTTCGGTATTGTACCGGGAAGGTTCTAGAAGGTTTTGGAGTGGGGCCCACCTGCATGGGGGGACCCACATGAACGTGGGTAGTGGGGGCAAGGCCCCACACCCCTGGTCAAGGCGCACCAAGATCCCCCCTTAGAAGGAATAAGATCATATCCCGAAGGGATAAGATCAAGATCCCTAAAAAGGGGGGATAACAATAGGTGGGGAAGGAAATGATGGGATTTCTTTCCTCCCACCTTTGCCAACGCCCCAATGGACTTGGAGGGAAAGAAACCAGACCCCTCCACCCCTATATATAGTGGGGAGGCGCATGGGAGCTTCACCCTTCCCCTGGCGCAGCCCTCTCCCTCCCCAACACCTCCTCCGTAGTAGTAGTGCTTGGCGAAGCTCTGCCGGAGAACTGCAAGCTCCACCACCACGCCGTCGTGCTGCCGGAGCTCTCCCTCAACTTCTCATCTCCCCTTGCTGGATCGAGAAGGAGGAGACGTCCCCAGGTTGTACGTGTGTTGAACACGGAGGCACCGTTGTTCGGTGCATAGATCGGATTCGGCCGCGATCTAAATCGCTTAGTGAACGACTCCACCGACCGCGTTCTTGCAACGCTTCCGCATCGCGATCTTCAAGGGTATGAAGATGCACTCCCCTCTCTGTCATTGCTAGTCACTCCATAGATTGATCTTGGTGATGCATAGAAAATTTTGAATTTCTGCTACGTTCCCCAACAGTGGCATCATGAGCTAGGTCTATGCGTAGTTTCTATGCACGAGTAGAACACAAGTTGTTGTGGGTGTCGATTTTGTCAATTTACTTGCCACTACTAGTCTTATCTTGATTCGGTGGCATCGTGGGATGAAGCGGCCCGGACCGACCTTACACGTACGCTTACGTGAGACAGGTTCCACCGACTAACATGCACTAGTTGCATAAGGTGGCTAGCGGGTGTCTGTCTCTCCCACTTTAGTCGGATCAGATTCGATGGAAAGGGTCCTTATGAAGGGTAAATAGCAATTGGCATATGACGTTGTGGTTTTGGCGTAGGTAAGAAACGTTCTTGCTAGAAACCTATAGCAGCCACGTAAAAACTTGCAACAACAATTAGAGGACGTCTAACTTGTTTTTGCAGCATATGCCGTGTGATGTGATATGGCCAAAGGATGTGATGAATGAAATATATGTCATGTATGAGATTGATCATGTTCTTGTAATAGGAATCACGACTTGCATGTCGATGAGTATGACAACCGGCAGGAGCCATAGGAGTTGTCTTAATTTATTGTATGACCTGCGTGTCATTGAATAACGCCATGTAATTACTTTACTTTATTGCTAAACCATTAGCCATTGTAGTAGAAGTAATGGTTGGCAAGACAACTTCATGAAGACACGATGATGGAGATCATGATGATGGAGATCATGGTGTCATGCCGGTGACGATGATGATCATGGCGCCCCGAAGATGGAGATCAAAAGGAGCAAAATGATATTGGCCATATCATGTCACTATTTGATTGCATGAGATGTTTATCATGTGTTTGCATCTTATTTTCTTAGAACGACAGTAGCATAAATAAGATGATCCCTCATAAAATTTCAAGAAAGTGTTCCCCCTAACT
>NW_021215185.1:0-885 GCF_002162155.2 Triticum dicoccoides | reverse complement strand
AATTGTGATGTGTGAAATCAATACTCCCAGCAACCTCGTTGCTTGGTAGTTAAGGGACAATAATTTCATTCTTAGCGTGTTGGTTTTCGAATCATCCTTCTAAGACTGATCGTGCTACCTAGTCCTTATTTCGGTGCACCCTTCGATTGATGAGTTAGGATCTTGTCAAGTCCTCACTCATTTGATCATATCGTCTTGCCCTCAAAAGCGAGATTGTTCTCGAGCTTAGTAACATATCGGTGGTTCGTGATTTTCCGAATATCTTCTCGAAAGTATCACCAGGCTGTCACCTGACTGTTATGTTGAGCTCGTGATCAAGTTGGTTTCTTGTGAACCACCTTCTCTCCAAGAATCGGTGTTAGATATCCCTGAGCTAGTTGGTTAAGCTAGACAACAACTTGGAGTGTTGGAAGATAAAAGCTTGCCTGACTTAGTTCGTTCCAAAGGGGTATTCTTGTGTAGTGTGTGTTGAAGAAAGATGATATCTTCATTGATTGGTCCTTGTGATCAGTTGCTGGACCTATTGTCTTATCAATCCTTTGATTTGAGTGTGGGCTATCGTCAAATCAAATCAGTACCAACGATGCTCGTAATGTTGTCTTATTCGTGGTTGATCCCTCGAGCATACACCATTACATCTTTGGTCTGACCAATGCTATCACCGTGTTCACTTAACTATGGAATTCCTTTTAAAAGGAAACCTAGATGAATTGTTGTTGAGCCCATTGACAACATCCTTATCTCCTCCATGATTTTGTTGAACATTAAGTTAGTGTTGGAAACTTTTGAAAGCATTTGTTCATGCTAGCTCATGAAGCATATGTTTGGATGAAGGTAGTGACTTCCTTTAATTCATGTGCATCTGATGCAAGTTGCCGCCGTGGA
>NW_021215184.1:0-995 GCF_002162155.2 Triticum dicoccoides | reverse complement strand
AAGTCTCTCTGCAAAAACATAAAATAGGCAAACGTGAGTACAAATGTACCCAGCAAGACTTACATCAGATCTATCTACACATGCATCATTATCAACAAAGGGGATGGTGGAGTTTGACTGCAGCAAGCCAGCTTTGACTCGGTGGCTATCCTAAACTACGACTGCAATGTAACTCTTTTGAGGTGGCGCACACGAGTCCACATATTCACCATATCAATACACCACTATGGAACCGCTCCCGTCTCCCTACGAGAACGCCATCCATAGCACTCACGCTTATCTTGCGCATTTTAAAGTATCCACTTTTCACTTGTCTATGAACTGATATAAGCAACCCAGAAGTCCTTTTCCGCGGACACGGCTATTCGAATAGTTGATGTTAACCCTGCAGGGGTGTACTTCTTCATACATGTTTCCACCACTTAGCGTCTGCACACGACATGTGCTCGGTAGACTTCAAGCGAAAGCCGACGTGGGTGTAGACCACGACCTACCTAAACACTCAAGTCTCTAGTCCAGGTTTATCGCCTATTCGGGTTCCATCCATGAGGAGATCCGGCCGGAGTTTCGCTCACAGCCCCAAACAATGTGAACAGGGTTCCCGAGATACCAAACGGGCATCCGGTACACCGTGCCACGTACCTACCGCATCACAGCCCACCCCTACGGTCAGTGCTGTCCACGGCCTCCAGTAAGCTACAAACACCAGAAACTACTTGCAACTCCTGGACAGAGGACTAGGGTGAATAAGAAGTCGAGCGGGGTCATATTTCAGGGCCCAATGTATGGTAGTAGCTGAATCATGGATCACAAACACAGAACTCAGTTCCTGAGGACGGCTGCAATGAGACAACCCACCATGTACTCCTACATGGCCTCTCACCGCTACCTTTACCAAATCGTGTTCACACACTTAGCTCACACACAGTAGGACATGTTCACACACCTCTGATTCATCCCCGATGAATCAGACCTGACTCAACTCTAAGCAGTAG
>NW_021215183.1:0-1174 GCF_002162155.2 Triticum dicoccoides | reverse complement strand
AGACTAGGCCCACTCAATTTTTCAGAAAAGTATGCAACAGGTTTGCCATCTTGTAATAACACACCTCCTAATCCAATTCCACTAGCATCACATTCAAGCTCAAAAGTCTTATTAAAATCAGGAAGTTGGAGTAAAGGAGCATGTGTCAACTTATCTTTCAATACCGTGAAGGCTTCTTCCTGTGCGGTACCCCAAAGAAAAGGCACATCTTTCTTTGTAAGCTCATTGAGAGGTGCAGCAATGGTGCTGAAATCTCTCACAAAACGCCTATAGAATCCAGCGAGGCCAAGAAAACTCCTCACTTGTGTGACCGTTTTGGGTTGCGGCCAACTCTCAATAGCTTCAATCTTGGCATTATCAACTTCAATTCCCTGTGGAGTAACAACATAGCCAAGAAAAGATACTCGGTCGGTGCAAAAGGTGCACTTCCCAAGGTTACCAAACAAACGTGCATCACGTAGAGCAATAAAAACAGCACGTAAATGTTCCAAATGTTCTTCCAAAGATCTGCTATAAATCAATATGTCATCAAAGTAAACTACCACAAATCGTCCAATGAAAGCACGTAAAACTTCGTTCATTAATCTCATGAAAGTACTAGGTGCATTAGTTAACCCAAAAGGCATGACTAACCACTCATATAATCCAAACTTAGTTTTGAATGCTGTTTTCCATTCATCTCCCAATTTCATACGAATTTGAGGGTATCCACTACGTAAATCAACTTTGGAGAATATTGTAGAGCCACCCAATTCATCAAGCATATCATCTAGCCTAGGAATAGGATGACGATAACGAATAGTAATATTATTAATGCCTCTACAATCAACACACATACGTGATGTACCATCCTTTTTCGGCACTAGAATAATAGGAACAGCACAAGGACTAAGGGATTCGCGTATATAACCTTTGTCGAGAAGCTCTTGTACTTGACGCATAATCTCCTTCGTCTCCTCTGGATTGGTACGGTATGGTGCACGGTTTGGCAGTGAAGCACCGGGAATTAAGTCAATCTGATGCTCAATCCCTCGAATAGGCGGTAATCCCGGTGGCACGTCTTGTGGAAAGACGTCAGCGAACTCCTCCAAAATGTTAGTGACAGCAGGAGGCAAAGAGGAAGGCACGTCCTCGAATGAAAATAATGCCTCTTTGCACACAAAAGCATAGCAAA
>NW_021215182.1:0-651 GCF_002162155.2 Triticum dicoccoides | reverse complement strand
CCCCGTCCTGCATAACCCTATAGTGTTTGACCATGGGATCTAGCCCTTTGACTTTGCACGGACGGGCTTTGACCAGCGGACCTCCCCGCCCGGTTGTGTTAGGTCAGCCCATAGGAACACTTTGGAGCAACAACCGGGCCAGACCCACAGCAAGATCCCCTCCGTGTAGACCCGACGCGTTCGTTTGCCCACTCCAGGTGCCGGCGGCGGCGAAGTCCGTGATGGGGGGCACACCCCGGATATGCATGCCGGGCCTTTGCAACCGCCACAACACTTCCAGACTTGTGAGAGGCTGCCTAGGCAAGATTTGGCGGCATGCTAGCCCCCGTAGGCTGCCGGCCACAGCCGTAGACGCGCGAAGGGCAATCCGCGTAGAGGGATTTTTTCGGATACTTCTCCATCACCAAAAATTATGAAAAGAATACCATCGTTCCTATAGCACATGTGCCCACGTCGTGCAAAAAAACTCATGATTTTATCGTGTTCCGAGTGTTTAATAATATTCACGCCGCATCATTACCGCAGAACGTCTACTACCGTGTCATCGCCGTCCGTGAGGAGGGGCCACGCCCCCGAGACGCGTGCCGCCTCTTCGGACATGCCACCACACCACCCCGCATGTATGAGGGCCCGGTGCGACGCTCCAGTGGC
>NW_021215181.1:0-752 GCF_002162155.2 Triticum dicoccoides | reverse complement strand
AATCCGTTCCGACTAAAGTGGGAGAGACTGGCACCCGCTAGCCACCTTATGCACCAAGTGCATGTCAATCGGTGGAACCTGTCTCACGTAAGAGTACGTGTAAGGTCGGTCCGGGCCGCTTCATCCCACAATACCGTCGAAACAAGATTGGACTAGTAACGGTAAGCATATTGAACAACATCAACACCCACAACTACTTTGTGTTCTACTCGTGCAAAGAATCTACGCAATAGACCTAGCTCATGATGCCACTGTTGGGGAACGTAGCAGAAATTCAAAATTTTCCTACGTGTCACCAAGATCTATCTATGGAGAAACCAGCAACGAGGGGAAGGAGAGTGCATCTACATACCCTTGTAGATCGCTAAGCGGAAGCGTTCAAGAGAACGGGGTTGAAGGAGTCGTACTCGTTGTGATCCAAATCACCGGAGATCCTAGTGCCGAACGGACGACACCTCCGCGTTCAACACACGTACAGCCCGGTGACGTCTCCCACGCCTTGATCCAGCAAGGAGAGAGGGAGAGGTTGAGGAAGACTCCATCCAACAGCAGCACAACGGCGTGGTGGTGGTGGAGGAGCGTGGCAATCCAGAAGGCTTCGCCAAGCACCACGGGAGAGGAGGAGTAGGGAGAGAGGTAGGGCTGCACCAAGAGGAGAAGTTCTCATGTGTTTAGCAGCCCCAAACCTCAACTATATATAGGGGGAAGGGGGGGGCTGCGCCCCCTTTAGGGTTTCCCACCCCAAGGGGTGC
>NW_021215180.1:0-1362 GCF_002162155.2 Triticum dicoccoides | reverse complement strand
CAAGGCCCCACACCCCTGGTCAAGGCGCACCAAGATCCCCCCTTAGAAGGAATAAGATCATATCCCGAAGGGATAAGATCAAGATCCCTAAAAAGGGGGGATAACAATCGGTGGGGAAGGAAATAATGAGATTTCTTTCCTCCCACCTTGGCCAACGCCCCAATGGACTTGGAGGGAAAGCAACCAGCCCCTCCACCCCTATATATAGTGGGGAGGCGCATGGGAGCTATACACGAAGTTCTGGCACAGCCCTACCTCTCTTCCTACTCCTCCTCTCCCATGGTGCTTGGCGAAGCCCTGCTGGATTGCCACGCTCCTCCACCACCACCACGCCGTTGTGCTGCTGTTGGATGGAGTCTTCCTCAACCTCTCCCTCTCTCCTTGCTGGATCAAGGCGTGGGAGACGTCACCGGGCTGTACGTGTGTTGAACGCGGAGGTGCCGTCCGTTCGGCACTAGGATCATCGGTGATTTGAATCACGACGAGTACGACTCCATCAACCCCGTTCACTTGAAAGCTTCCGCTTAGCGATCTACAAGGGTATGTAGATGCACTCTCTTTCTACTCGTTGCTGGTCTCTCCATAGATAGATCTTGGTGACACGTAGGAAAATTTTGAATTTCTGCTACGTTCCCCAACAGGGCCGCCCCCGATTCCTAGCTTCACGGCCAGCAACTCGCATAATGCGATGGCGGGGCCATTGGTGCCTCCGGCGGAGGCGGCATTGGTGTCTCCGACGCCGGCACGGGAGCTTAATGCACCCGGGTGTACGCCGGCCGGCATCTCTTCAGCAAGCGGCCCCTCCGTCAACTGCACGCCCGCCGTTGGCGGTGCCTCGACATTAGCCGAGCTCGACGCCATCATCACGGTAACTAATTAAGCCTTTCTCGGCCGAGGACTTCATCTCCTTGCCTTTGACTGGGCATCCCTGACGCCCTACATGTTTTCGCAGGGCGCCGCCGACGTTCCGTGCACTCTCCTCCACTTCGTGAACAACGAGTTGGTCGATGTCGCCAAGGGCAAAATCGTTCAACCGGGCAACCCCTTGTTCCACGGTACCCAGATGCCACCCAACTTGTTTAGGGTTCAACTGGTTCGGGTGCTGCCAGGCTGCGACGACTTGTTACCTCCGATTCGACCCGTCGGGGCCGACGATGAAGACGTGATGACCCTCAGCGCCTGCCTGAGCTGGCCCCTGCTTTGGCCGAAGAGCCAGATTCGTTTGGGGGCGGGGGACACCACCCCAAAGACAACACCGCCAGTCGTGCCGGCGCCAAGTCGGCCCCATGGCAAGACCGCCGTAACGGTGCCGGACATCCCTATGCCACTGGATCCAAACATGCATATGGCACATGATCAGAA
>NW_021215179.1:0-1328 GCF_002162155.2 Triticum dicoccoides | reverse complement strand
TATGCAGGGGAAAACTTACCCGGTTCCATTGGTGTACGAGAAGCGGAGCTGTTCTGGCGATGTCGGCGGCCATGGTTCCCCTCCATCCACGGGCTCCTACCACCCCAACAAATCGACCCTGCTGGGCGTGTAGGCGATCCATGGCCTGGGGGGCGGGAGGCCACCATGTACGAGAAGAGAACCCGCGGGATCTGATGCTGGGGGTGCGGATCCGGCACGGGGTGGCCCAAATCCGGCGCAGGGTGATGCTGTCGTTCGTCCAGAGCGCGGCGGGATTGCTGGGGTAGCGCCAGGGGAAGAGCACAGGTAGCGGTTGATAATGGAGGGGATCGGGACAGGTCGGCGGAGGTAGGCTGGAGGGGCTAGTAGGGTGCGGTGGCTCGGGTCCCCGGCGATGCGTCGGCAGGGATTGAGGCAGGACCAAAGGAGGAAGAAGGGGACAGAGAGTGAGGGGATGGGGAGTGGGTGGTCGATCAGGGCCTCGTGGGTTTCCTCCTGACCGGTCCGATTTAATCGGACGACGCAGCGGTTTTCACCTGGGAAGCGCGCGGCCGCAAGATGAGAATCGGACGGCGCGCGAGCGCGTTTGCTCTGTAAGACAAACGAGCCAGCTCCACTTTTTAGGTTTTGGGAAAAATAATTCATCATTGCTTCCATTCGCCAAACGACCGATTGGGGGACTACCAACCCCTCCGGGAAACAGGGGGCCGGAGACCATACCGCCGTCGCAACCGGGCATGCCCAGAAGAGGTGTTAAGGATTACACACTCCTCTCGCGCCATATCAAATGCGTATTCAATTGGTTCCAGAAAACTGTCCGGCCTACCTTGCTGCCAGTATCCTATATCTAACCTTGGGTGGCACCTCGGATCGATCTCCTCCAATCTAGTACGCAGACTCTCGCCCCATCTCCCCATCCTCCAACACCTCGGGCGGCGTGATCCATCACTTAATCATCTCCACCTTCGGGCCACAAGCCAGCAGTACATTTCACTCTCTCTCTCTCCCTCCCTCTCGAGACCATATCCACGTCCTCCGCTCTTCGGAGAAGTCCAAGACTGCAGGCGAGCCTGCAGCAGCGCTGCATCATCGATCTGATGTGTGATCTTCTGCGGTGCATCGCCCAGAGGCTCTCGTCCGGCCAAGACGTCGTCAGTTTTCGGCCCACGAGCAGGCCCTGGAGCAACATGGTGCCGCTCGGGCGCTTTGCTCCCCTTCTGATGCTGCCAGAGACCTGGGACGGCAACGCCTCCTTCTATAGGGCTTCCGACGGCAAGATCCTCACGGCAAGCCTACCGGACCTGCAAGGCAAGGGAGTTGTAGAATTT
>NW_021215178.1:0-1557 GCF_002162155.2 Triticum dicoccoides | reverse complement strand
GTCCAGTCACGTCTCTCCAGCATTGAACATGCACGGAGAACGGGACACGACGCGGGCGGCGTTCTCGGTTGGTGTGCATCTTCAATGCCGACCTCAGTGACAGGTCACGTCCGCTCTGGGCCAACATGAGTGCGACGTGGATGACACTCTCGGTTGGTGTGCCTCTCCAATCTCGGCTTCAGTGAGAGGTCGCGTTCACTCAGGGCTGACATGAATGCGGTGTAGAGAGTAGAGATGCGTTCACTCGGGAGATGTTTATGGGGGGACCGGGGTGTCCGATGCGGACGTGGCGGTGGTCCAACGCCCACAAAGCCCCCTGGTTTGTGGAAAAAAGGACAACCAGACTGGTTCGTCGACAGATGGGGGTTTGCCTTGGATGGCGAAGTGCGTTCGGACTACTAGGTCCGGACGGTTATAGGCGGTTTAAGGGTCCGCGTTGGAGATACCCTAAGCGAGACGTCCCCGTTGAAACATCTCAGTTCGTGGCCAAAGTACTTGCGGAAATGTTCTAGGCCCAAATAACGCGTTGTGGTTATAAAGTTCAAATGAAAAATTAAAATTTAAAATATTTTTGGTTCCCACTTAAATTTCAGGTCAGCTCTTCCCGCACAAACTCGACATGAATTTTTTTTGATTCAACTTCTCTAGCTCACGTTCAAGCAAAACCATCCCACTCTCTTTTCTGTCATTGGATCTCTACTCCTAATGGACGAGTTGGTTGAATAGTCCCCCCACTTTCGTCTGGGTTTTTTTCAACCGGTTTCTTCCGTCCCATCACCCCCACACCAACCCACCGAACCCCACCCACCGAACCCAGACCATGCACGTAGACAAAGAAAACAGCGTCCTGCCACCGATCAGGTCGCCATGACGCCGATCCCCAGGATCGGCCCGCCGTCGAACCTCATACCCCGCACCGGGTCTCGCCGCCTGAGTCCATCTGGATCGCCGCCTGAGTCCATCTGGATCTCGCCGCCCGAGTCCATCTGGATATGCGCACTCCAAAGCGCCGCCGCCGCGGAACCACTGGACAGCGCCGCCGCCACGGAACCACGACAACGACATAGGAGTTCCCGTCGGCGACGCTGTACGGATTCAACCCCATGTATGAACACACAGGCTTTGTTTGTTATGTATACGTGTACAGATCATAACATACACAACTCTCCACAAATGTAATACATGATAACTTCGGCGGAACATATACAACTTTCGGTTAATCTATACATGACAGGCAGAACCAACTATTATAATGATCCTTTGTTTAATCTATAGAACCGGTCCACGACAGTAAGTGCAATGGTTGTAGTCAAAAACAATGGGCGAACTGGGCCAAGCATCTAAAGGTCCTTTGGTTAGAGCAGGTCTACCCTTTCAGCCACAACAAGTACTTGGATATTCATTACTTCCCCATATTCACCATGAAGGATACTCTCAAAGATCCATACCTGGTTAAGAGCATAGTGTTGGGCTTCACATGACAAAAGGAAAAATAATTACCTCCCCGATTGTACCATCCTCAAAGTCAGCATTGAAGGATTCAGAAATATTGTCGAA
>NW_021215177.1:0-1085 GCF_002162155.2 Triticum dicoccoides | reverse complement strand
TTAGCACGAAACACAAATCCATCGTTAACGACAAACTTGTTCCACATTCTTCCTTCTTTACAATTCTGCATTACATCTTTAAAATCAGCATCATGCACATATTGATCTTTGATGGTCTCCAAACCAAATATTTTGAAGTCAAGTTGTGAAAGCATAGTATAGCGACGAGACAATGCATCAGCAATAACATTTTCTTTTCCCTTCTTGTGTTTAATGACATAAGGGAAAGTCTCAATGAATTCAACCCATTTAGCATGTCTACGATTCAGTTTAGCTTGACTTTTAATATGTTTCAAAGATTCATGATCAGAATGTATAACAAATTCTTTGGGCCATAAATAATGTTGCCATGTTTCTAAAGTCCGAACAAGAGCATATAATTCTTTATCATAAGTAGAATAATTCAGACTAGGCCCACTCAATTTTTGAGAAAAGTATGCAACAGGTTTGCCATCTTGTAATAGCACACCTCCTAATCCAATTCCACTAGCATCACATTCAAGCTCAAAAGTCTTATTAAAATCAGGAAGTTGGAGTAAAGGAGCATGTGTCAACTTATCTTTCAATACCGAGAAGGCTTCTTCCTGTGCCATACCCCAAAGAAAAGGCACATCTTTCTTTGTAAGCTCATTGAGAGGTGCAGCAATGGTGCTGAAATCTCTCACAAAACGCCTATAGAATCCAGCGAGGCCAAGAAAACTCCTCACTTGTGTGACCGTTTTGGGCTGCGGCCAACTCTCAATAGCTTCAATCTTGGCTTTATCAACTTCAATTCCCTGTGGAGTAACAACATAGCCAAGAAAAGATACTCGGTCGGTGCAAAAGGTGCACTTCCCAAGGTTACCAAACAAACGTGCATCACGTAGAGCAATAAAAACAGCACGTAAATGTTCCAAATGTTCTTCCAAAGATCTGCTATAAATCAGTATATCATCAAAATAGACTACCACAAATCGTCCAATGAAAGCACATAAAACTTCGTTCATTAGTCTCATGAAAGTACTAGGCGCATTAGTTAACCCAAAAGGCATGACTAACCACTCATATAATCCAAACTTAGTTTTAAATGCTGTTTTCCATTCATC
>NW_021215176.1:0-1461 GCF_002162155.2 Triticum dicoccoides | reverse complement strand
CCCCCTGGTGCGCTTACGTGTCGGTTATGAACACTCACAGTTTTGGCCAATTCTAACGCGTTTTGTGGACTTTTAGTCACCGTTTTCTAGGCCTGAAGTGATTTCCATAGTTGCAGAACCCCAAGGCGCACTTACGTGTTAGTCATCAACACCCACAGTTTTGGCTGATTCTGGCCTGTTTCATGGACTATTACTCACTGTTTTGGGGCCCCGGAGTGATATCCACGGTTAACGAACCGCAGGGTGCATTTACGTGTCGGTCATCAACACTCGCAGTTTTGGCCGATTCTGGCCCGTTTCTTGGACTATTACTCTATTTTTTGGTCCAAGCGTGATTTCCATGATTTATGAACCCCGTGGTGCGTTTACGTGTCGGTCAATGACACTCACAATTTTGGCCAATTTCTGATCCGTTTCGTGTACTATTACTCACCGTTTTGGCGTCCCAGAGCGATTTCCATGATTTACAATCCCCGGGTGCGTTTGCGTCTCCGTCGTCAACACTCATAGTTTTGGCCAATTCTGACGCGATTCGTGGACTATTACTCATCATTTAGGGGTCCCGAAGCGATTCCATAGTTGTTGAACCCTAAGGTCCGTTTACGTGTCGGTCATCAACACTCACTGTTTTGGCCTAATCTGGCCCGTTTCATGGACTATTACTCACCGTTTTGGGGCCCCAAAGTGATTTCCACGGTTGTTTGACCCCATGGTGTGCTTACGTGTCGATCATCAACAAGCGCATTTCGGGACGATTTTGGCCCATTTCTTGCATTATTACTTAGTTTTGGGGTCCCGGAGTGAATTCCACGGTTAACGAACCGCAGGGTGCATTTACGTGTGGGTCATCAACACTCATAGTTTGGCCGATTCTGGCCCGTTTCTTGGACTATTACTCTGTTTTTTAGTCCAAGCGTGATTTCCATGATTTACGAACCCCGTGGTGCGTTTACGTGTTGGTCAATGACACTCACAATTTTGGCCAATTTCTGGTCCGTTTTGTGTACTATTACTCACCATTTTGGCGTCCCAGAGCGATTTCCATTATTTACAATCCCCGGGGTGCATTTGCGTCTCTGTCGCCAACACTCACAGTTTTGGCCAATTCTGACGCGATTCATGGACTATTACTCATCATTTAGGGGTCCCGAAGCGATTCCATAGTGGTTGAACCCTAAGGTCCGTTTACGTGTCGGTCATCAACACTCGCAGTTTTGGCCGATTCTGGCCCGTTGCATGGACTATTACTCACCGTTTTGGGGCCCCAAAGTGATTTCCACGGTTGTTTGACCCCATGGTGTGCTTATGTGTTGATCATCAACAAGCGCATTTTGGGACGATTTTGGCCCATTTCTTGCATTATTACTTAGTTTTGCGTTCCCGGAGTGATTTCCACGATTGACGAACTCCGGGGTGCGTTTATGTGTCGGTCATAAACACTCACAATTTTGGCGAATTCTC
>NW_021215175.1:0-1160 GCF_002162155.2 Triticum dicoccoides | reverse complement strand
GCCAAAACTGCGAGTGTTGATGACCGACACGTAAATGCACCCTGCGGTTCGTTAACCGTGGAAATCACTTTGGGGCCCCAAAACAGTGAGTAATAGTCCATGAAACAGGCAGAATCAGCCAAAACTGTGAGTGTTGATGACTAACACGTAAGTGCGCCTTGGGGATCAACCACTATGGAAATCACTTCAGGACTAGAAAACGGTGACTAAAAGTCCACAAAATGCGTTAGAATTGGCCAAAACTGTGAGTGTTCATAACCAACACGTAAGCGCACCCAGGGGTTCGTTAATCGTGGAAATTATTTCGGGGCCCCAAAACAATGAGTAATTGTCCATGAAACGGGCCAGAATTGGCCAAAACTGCTAGTATTGATGACCGACATGTAAACGCACCCCGCCGTTCGTTAATCGTTGAAATCACACCGGGGCCCCAAGACAGTGAGTGTTGATGACCGACACCTAAACGCACCTTAGGGTTCAACAACTATGGAAATCGCTTTGGGACCCCTAAATGGTGAGTAATAGCCCACGAATCGCGTCAGAATTGGCCAAAACTGTGAGTGTTGACGACAGACACGCAAACGCACACCGGGGATTGTCAATCGTGGAAATCGCTCTGGGACGCCCAAACGGTGAGTAATAGTGCACGAAACGGATGAGAATTGGCCAAAATTGTGAGTGTTTATGACCGACACGTAAACGCACCCCGGAGTTCCTCAATCGTGGAAATCACTCCGGGACCCCAAAACTAAGTAATAATGCAAGAAATGGGCCATAATCGGCCCAAAGTGCGCTTGTTGATGATCGACACGTAAGCGCACCATGGGGTGAAACAACCGTGGAAATCACTTCGGGGCCCCAAAATGGTGAGTAATAGTCCATGAAACGGGCCAGAATCGGCCAAAACTGTGAGTGTTGATGACCGACACGTAAACGGACCTTAGGGTTCAACCACTATGGAATCGCTTCGGGACCCATAAATTATGAGTAATAGTCCACGAATTGCGTCAGAATTGGCCAAAATTGTGAGTGTTGACGACAGAGACACAAACGCACCTCGGGGATTGTAAATCGTGGAAATCGCTCTGGGACTCCAAAACGGTGCTCAATAGTACACAAAACGGACCAGAAATTGGCCAAAATTGTGAGTGTCATTGACC
>NW_021215174.1:0-1226 GCF_002162155.2 Triticum dicoccoides | reverse complement strand
GTCCGGGCCAAAGAATTTTCTTTCCCCGGTCTCTGACCAGTTAAGGGGTGTTCGACATCGTCGTCCATAGAGAACTTCAAAAGGGGCTTTACCCAAGCTAGATTGATAGCTGTTGTTGTAAGCGAATTCGGCAAATGGAAGGCACTTCTCCCAGTCCATTCCGAATGAGATAACAGAGGCTCGAAGCATGTCTTCTAGAATCTGGTTGACGCGTTCCACTTGACCACTTGACTGAGGGTGGAAAGCGGTGCTAAAGGAGAGACGGGTTCCCATAGCATTTTGGAAACTTTCCCAAAATCGAGAGGTGAAAAGACTTCCTCGATCCGAGTTAATTTCCAAAGGGACACCATGAAGGGACACTATTCGGGAGATGTATAAGTCTGCCAGCTGACTAGCGGTTATACTCTCACGAACAGGTAAGAAATGAGCTACTTTGGAAAGACGGTCGACCACGACGGAAATAGCATTATTCCCTCTCTTGGTCCTGGGAAAACCGGTAATGAAATCCATACCAATTTTATCCCATTTCCATTCAGGAATAGCTAAGGGTTGAAGGGTGCCAGCAGGCCGTTGATGCTCTGCTTTTACACGACGACAGACGTCGCAATTAGCAATATACTGAGCAATTTCTCTCTTCATCCTAGTCCACCAGAACCTCTGGCGTAGGTCCTGATACATCTTAGTACTACCGGGATGAATAGTGAGAGGGGATTCATGAGCCTCCTTAAGGATCAACTGCCGTAGATGCTGGTTCTTGGGAACCACTAGACGGTTCTCAAAGTACACAACACCATGATCATTTGTGGAGAAACAACTAGCACCTCCGCTAGCAATGTTCTCTTTGATTTTAGCTATTCCCTTATCTCGCTTCTGGGCAGCAATGATTTGATCCGTAAGAGTAGGTTTCGCCACCAAGGTGGAGAGAAATCCTTGAGGAGCAATGTGAAGGTTAAGCTTCCGAAATTCCTCATGGAGAAGCGGTTGACTTTGTTGTAACATCAGATTGTTACAATAGGATTTACGACTTAGCGCATCAGCCATGACGTTGGCTTTCCCTGGGGTGTAGGTTATTCCTAAGTCGAAATCTGTGATCAACTCGACCCAACGTCTTTGCCTGAGGTTCAGATCCGGTTGGGTGAAGATGTACTTCAGACTTTGGTGATCAGTGAATATTTCGCAACGGTTACCGAGGAGGTAATGTCGCCAGGTTTTAAGTGCATAGACTA
>NW_021215173.1:0-1108 GCF_002162155.2 Triticum dicoccoides | reverse complement strand
AAATGAAGGAATGAGACGCTCCAGTATCGAACAAAACCGATGCCGGATGACAGTTGACAAGGAGTGTACCAAGAACGACATCTGGATCATCATGAGCGGCTTTAGCTGAGACGTGATGCACACGTCCATGTTCAGTGGGAGCTGACTTGGCACTGATCATCTTGCGTGATGGCTTACCATGGCCAATAGACTTCTCGGGCTGGGGTGGAGCAACTCTGGTCTGAGTGCAAATACGGGCAATGTGGCCTGGCTCTCCGCACTTGTAACAAATCTTGGAGGTAGGATGTGGACCTGTATTAGAAGGCGGTCCACCAATAGGCCTGGGTGGAGCATACTGCTGAACTTGATGAGGTGCCACATAAGATGGCCTCGATACATATTTGGGTGGAAGAGCGGAGTTTGGAACCCAAATCCGGCGCTTCTGAGAGCTAGAACCGGAGGAAGATCCCAAAGCACGAGTGTGCTTGCGAGACTCCTCGTAAGTGAGTTGAGCTGTCTCTGCATTAATGGCCTTGTTCACAAGGGCTTGGAATGTATCACAATGATGCAGGTGGAGATCACGACGCAACTTGGGGTTGAGACCCTTCCGGAACCTAGCCTGCTTCTTGACGTCCGTGGACACCTCTTCTGAGGCATAACGGGCGAGGTTCTCAAACTCTCTACTATAGGCATCAACAGCCATCTTACCCTGGGTGAAACTACAGAACTCTTCTCTCTTGCGATCAATGAGGGCTTCAGGAATGTGATGCTCGCGAAAAGCCTCAACGAAATCCCTCCAGGTGGAAGTCTGGCCAGCTGGAAGCATAGCCTCATAGTTCTGCCACCAAAGACTAGCAGGACCTTCCAGGTGATATGTGGCATAAGTGACCTTGTCATCTTCAGCTACGTTCGCGGAACGCAGCTTATGGGTGATGCTACGGAGCCAGTCATCTGCATCGAGTGGCTCAATGGAATGATGAAAGGTGGGTGGGTGCAAGCGGATAAAGTCATGAATGGTCACAGATCCTTTGAACTGATGTGCGGTGTTCTTCTCGATACGTGCCAACAAGCGGTTAGACTCACGCTTGTTCCTCTCCATCTCTAGCATGAACTCTGTCAACGAAGGCTG
>NW_021215172.1:0-1328 GCF_002162155.2 Triticum dicoccoides | reverse complement strand
ACTTGATCCGAAGTACTTTGATCATTATCATGGTTTTCCTCTTCAGTTGGTGTGGGCATCACAGGAACGGTTTCCTGTGCTGCGTCACTATCCCGCTCAAGAGGTAGTACTTCATCGAGTTCTACTTTCCTCCCACTTACTTCTTTCGAGAGAAACTCTTTTTCCAGAAAGCATCCGTTCTTGGCAACAAAGATCTTGCCTTCGGATCTTAAGTAGAAGGTATACCCTATAGTTTCCTTAGGGTATCCTATGAATACGCATTTTTCCGACTTGGGTTCGAGCTTTTCAGGTTGAAGTTTCTTGACATAAGCTTCGCATCCCCAAACTTTTAGAAACGACAGCTTAGGTTTCTTTCCAAACCATAATTCATACGGTGTTGTCTCAACGGATTTAGACGGTGCCCTATTTAAAGTGAATGTAGCTGTCTCTAGAGCGTATCCCCAAAATGATAGCGGTAAATCAGTAAGAGACATCATAGACCGCACCATATCCAATAGAGTGCGATTACGACGTTCGGACACACCGTTTCGCTGAGGTGTTCCAGGCGGCGTGAGCTGTGAAACGATTCCACATTTCTTGAAGTATGTACCAAATTCATGACTTAAGTATTCTCCTCCACGATCTGATCGTAAGAATTTTATCTTTCGGTCACGTTGATTCTCCACCTCATTCTGAAATTCCTTGAACTTTTCAAAGGTCTCAGACTTGTGTTTCATTAAGTAGACATACCCATATCTACTCAAGTCATCTGTGAGAGTGAGAACACAACGATATCCTCCGCGAGCCTCAACGCTCATTGGACCGCACACATCGGTATGTATGATTTCCAACAAGTTGGTTGCTCGCTCCATTGTTCCGGAGAAGGGAGTCTTGGTCATTTTACCTAAGAGGCATGGTTCGCACGTGTCAAACGATTCATAATCAAGAGACTCTAAAAGTCCATCAGCATGGAGCTTCTTCATGCGCTTGACACCAATGTGACCAAGGCGGCAGTGCCACAAGTATGTGGGACTATCGTTATCAACTTTAAATCTTTTGGCATCTACACTATGAACATGTGTAATATTACGCTCGAGATTCATTAAGAATAAACCATTGACCATCGGAGCATGACCATAAAACATATCTCTCATATAAATCGAACAACCATTATTCTCAGACTTAAATGAGTAGCCATCTCGTATTAAACGAGATCCAGATACAATGTTCATGCTCAAACTTGGCACTAAATAACAATTATTAAGGTTCAAAACTAATCCCGTAGGTAAATGTAGAGGCAGCGTGCCGACGGCGATCACATCGACTCTGGAACCATTCCCGACGTGCAT
>NW_021215171.1:0-750 GCF_002162155.2 Triticum dicoccoides | reverse complement strand
GTTGTCACAACCTAGCTAGTCATGCATTAGAGTGTTGCATCATGTTTATTCTTTCATCAGAAACTTGAAATGGGGATGACAGAACCCCCAGTCCCCTCTGAAACCAACTAGGGTTACTAAAATAATTTTTCAATGAACCTGAAATGCCCTTCTAAAATGCCCATCATTTTTGCCTTGGTTCAGAACCTCTGCCAAAAGTGGTGCACATTTTCCTAGGCCATCCTAGGGTTTCTGATTTAAATCATAGATATTTGAAATTGGGCATTTAAAATAATATAAAATATTTAAATGCTCAAATATCTCCAAACTAAAATGTTTCATGTTGGAAATAATCCAACTATGGGCCAGGAATAGTTTGGTGATTTTTGAAGTTGCCTAGGTATTTTATTAAATTCAACAAAGTTGCAGATATATTAAATAAAAAACAGAAACAGAAAAAAAGGGAAAAAAACTTCCCTGTGCGGCCCAGCTAGCTGGCCGGCCCAGCAAGCCAGCCCAGCCCACCACCGCCGTCGTCCTCCTGGCGCCAGTCGGCCAGGCGTGTGGCCGGCGCGCGCGCGCACGGCCGGAGCGCCACGCCACCAGCCCGTCTGCCTGCCTCCCCCCGCCAGCGCGACGCCGCGGCGCTTCTTCTCGGTGCCGCCCCGATCCCCTGGCCTTATCCCCCTCTCTCTCCCGTGCTGCTCTCTCTCTCTCTCTCTCTCTCACGGCCGAACACCACCGTCGCCGCCGTTCGCCATAGCCGCCGTC
>NW_021215170.1:0-1402 GCF_002162155.2 Triticum dicoccoides | reverse complement strand
GTGGGCTGGTGTGGTGGCATGTCCGAAGAGGCGGGACGTGTCTCCGAGGCGTCCCCCCCCTCACGGACGGCGATGACACGGTAGTAGATGTTCTGCGGTAACGATGCGACGTCAATATTACTAAATACTCGGAGCACGATAAAATCATGAGTTTTTTTGCACGACGTGGGCACATGTGCTATAGGAACAATGGTATTTTTTCATAATTTTTGGTGATGGAGAAGTATCCGAAAAATTCCCTCTACGCGGATTGCCCTTCGCGCGTCTACGGCTGTGGCCGGCGGCCTCCCGGGGCTAGCATGCCGCCAAATCTTGCGTAGGCGGCCTCTCGAAAGTCGGGAAGTGTTGTAGCGGTTGCAAACGCCGGGCACGCGTGTCCGGGGTGTGCCCCCCTCAAGGACGGCGCTGCCGCCGGCACCTGGAGGGGGGAAACGGATGCGTCGGGTCTACACGGAGGGGATCTTGCTGTGGGTCTGGCCCGGATGTTCCTCGAAAGTGTTCCTATGGGCTGAGCTTACACAACCGGGTGGGAGGTCCACTGGTCAAAGCCCGTCCGTGCAAAGTCAAAGGGCTAGATCCCGTGGTCAAACGCTACAGGGTTAGGCGGGACGGGGGCATTGGGGGGGGGGGTAGCAATGCCACCGGAGCGTCGCACCGGCCCCTCATACATGCGGGGTGGTGTGGTGGCATGTCCGAAGAGGCGGGACACGTCTCCGGGGCATGCCCCCCCCGCACGGACAGCGATGACACGGTAGTAGACGTTCTGCGATAACGATGCTGCGTCAATATTACTAAATACTCGGAGCGCGATAAAATCATGAGTTTTTTTGCACGACGTGGGCACATGTGCTATCGGAACGATGGTATTTTTTCATAATTTTTGGTGATGGAGAAGTATCCGAAAAATTCCCTCTACGCGGATTGCCCTTCGCGCGTCTACGGCTTTGGCCGGCGGCCTCCGGGGGCTAGCATGCCGCCAAATCTTGCGTAGGCGGCCTCTCGCAAGTCTGGAAGTGTTGTGGCGGTTGCAAACGCCCGGCACGAGTGTCTGTGGTGTGCCCCCCCTCACGGATGGCGCCGCCGCCGACACCTGGAGGGGGGAAACGGACGCGTTGGGTCTACACAGAGGGGATCTTGCTGTGGGTCTGGCCCGGATGTTGCTCCAAAGTGTTCCTATGGGCTGACCTAACACAACCGGGTGGGGAGGTCCACTGGTCAAAGCCTGTTCGTGCAAACTCAAAGGGCTAGATCCCGTGGTCAAACGCTACAGGGTTAGGCGGGACGGGGTCACTGGGGGGGTAGCAATGCCACCGGAGCGTCGCATCGGGCCCTCATTCATGTGGGCTGGTGTGGTGGCATGTCCGAAGAGGCGGGATGTGTCTCCGAGGCGTGCCCCCCCCCC
>NW_021215169.1:0-1653 GCF_002162155.2 Triticum dicoccoides | reverse complement strand
GGACTCACGGGAAGATATCACAACACAACTCTAAAACATAAATAAGTCATACAAGCATCATAATACAAGCCAGGGGCCTCGAGGGCTCGAATACAAGTGCTCGATCATAGACGAGTCAGCGGAAGCAACAATATCTGAGTACAGACATAAGTTAAACAAGTTGCCTTAAGAAGGCTAGCACAAACTGGGATACAGATCGAAAGAGGCGCAGGCCTCCTGCCTGGGATCCTCCTAACTACTCCAGGTCGTCGTCAGCGGGCAGCACGTAGTAGTAGGCACCTCCGGGGTAGTAGGGGTCGTCGTCGACGGTGGCGTCTGGCTCCTGGACTCCAGCATCTGGTTGCGACAACCAGGAAGAAAGGAAAGGGGAAAAGGGGGGAGAAAGCAACCGTGAGTACTCATCCAAAGTACTCGCAAGCAAGGAACTACACTACATATGCATGGGTATATGTGTAAGGAGGCCATATCAGTGGAATGAACTGCAGAATGCCAGAATAAGAGGGGGATAGCTAATCCTGTCGAAGACTACGCTTCTGGCAGCCTCCGTCTTGCATCAAGTATAAGAGAGTAGATTGAAGTCCTCCAAGTAGCATCTCCAAGTAGCATCTCATAGCATACACCTACCCGGCGATCCCCTCCTCGTATCCCTGAGGTAGAGCGACCACCGGTTGTATCTGGCACTTGGAAGGGTGTGTTTTATTAAGTATCCGGTTCTAGTTGTCATAAGGTCAAGGTACAACTCCAAGTCGTCCTGTTACCGAAGATCACGGCTATTCGAATAGATTAACTTCCCTGCAGGGGTGCACCACATAACCCAACACGCTCGATCCCATTTGGCCGGACACACTTTCCTGGGTCATGCCCGGCCTCGGAAGATCAACACGTCGCAACCCCACCTAGGCAAAACAGAGAGGCCAGCACGCCGGTCTAAACCTAAGCGCACAGGGGTCTGGGCCCATCGCCCATAGCACACCTGCACGTTGCGAGGGCGACCGGAAGCAGAACTAACCCCCTTAATACAAGAGCAGGCTTACGTTCCAATCCGGCGCGCGCCGCTCCGTCGCTGACGTCTGAAGTGCTTCGGCTGATACCACGACGTCGGGATACCCATAACTACTCCCACGTAGATGGTTAGTGCGTATAGGCTCGTAGCCGACTCAGATCAAATACCAAGATCTCGTTAAGCGTGTTAAGTATCCGCGAACGCCGAACAGGGCCAGGCCCACCTGTCTCCTAGGTGGTCTCAACCTGCCCTGTCGCTCCGCCACAAAGATCCACACAGAGGGCCGTCGGGACAAAGGTCCTTTCAGCCCCCAATCCGTGAATCACTCGCGAGTACTCTTCGAGCTGACCCGACTTTAGTCACCATCTGTATAGAATGTATGTATGTATAGTATATACCCGTGATCACCTCCCGAGTGATCACGGCCCAGTAGTATAGCAAGGCAGACTGACAAGAATGTAGGGCCAATGATGATAAACTAGCATCCTATACTAAGCATTTAGGATTGCGGGTAAGGTATCAACAAGTGTAGCAACAATGTCAGGCTATGCATCAGAATAGGATCAACGGAAAGTAGTAACATGCTACACTACTCTAATGCAAGCAGTATAGAGAAGAATAGGCGATATCTGGTGATCAAGGGGGGGGGG
>NW_021215168.1:0-998 GCF_002162155.2 Triticum dicoccoides | reverse complement strand
CACCATGTTCTTCACGTGTAATAAGAGCCAATGTCTCCTCATCATAGTCACTAGCGGACTCATATCCACCATCCGCGGTAGCAATCATCACACGCGGAGATTTGCATTCCCTCGCATAATGACCTCCTCCCTTACAACGACGACAAATAATATCACTTGTGTGCCCTGTTGATGCCATGGAAGAAGAAGAACGCTGTGCAGGCCCCGCAGGTGCGCTCTTGGCAGATAATGGTGGTTGTGCCTGTTTTCTTGTATCACGGCTGGAGGTGGCACCGGATGGAGGTGCTGGTGCAGTTGAAGTAGAAGATGCACGTGGTGTCCATGATGAAGGTCGGCCTGAAGAAAAGTTAGTTCGCCCCAATGCTTGTCGATCCTGCACTTCACGTTCAGCTTTACAAGCAAGATGGAATAAACGAGTGATATTAGTATACTTCTTATAGTCTAGAATGGTCTGAATCTCTCTATTTAATCCACCCAGAAAACGTGCAAGCATAGCTTCATTCTCCTCAACAATACCACATCTAATCATGCCAGTTTGTAATTCATGATAATATTCTTCTACAGAATTTTTCCCTTGTCTTAAACGCTGCAATTTTTGAAGCAATTCACGTTGATAATATGGTGGAACCCAACGCGTACGCATAGCAGTTTTCAAAGCAGCCCAAGTAGTTGGAATAGGATATAATCTACAATGTTCAGACCACCATACACATGCAAAACTAGTGAAAGCACAAACAGCAGCAGCAACTCGTCTCTCCTCAGGATATTGTAAACATGTAAATCGTTGTTCAGTTTCTAACTCCCAAGTAAGATATATATCAGGAACATATCTACCCTCAAATGGTGGAATATTCAATTTCAGTTTAGGAATATGGACATCATCGCGTACCTGAGGTGGTGGTGCAGGCCTACCATTACGAATATATACCTGAGGTCGACCTGCTGGTGGTGGTACAGGTGGCTGCACGTAGTGTTGATTTTGATCAACCTCATCCTCA
>NW_021215167.1:0-2722 GCF_002162155.2 Triticum dicoccoides | reverse complement strand
AGTAGCAGCAGGACAGTCTTCGTTGAATTTCCTCACTACTTCGCTTGCTTGTCTAGCCAACTTGGCCTGGCGCTTGGCCCATTCATCAGGATAATCCTCACCACGCTTGAGGCTAGTGGGATCTTCTTCTTGGCCAGGTGCCAATGGAGGTCTTGGGCATGTAGGATTGAGAGCGAATTTCTTCATGTACTTGGGAGTAACATACCTGTACTCCCTACACTCTCTTGCACACACTACTAGGGAAAAGGCTAGCAGCTGCGCGGGTTTTAGACCTATTAGTAGCGCGGGGTGGTGCGCTACTGATAAGGCGCTACAGCTAACGAATAGCAGTAGCGTGCCTCCATCCATGCTACCGCTAAATCGACTTAGTAGCAGCGAGTTCGAGGAGGAGCGCTGCTGGTAATTAGTAGTAGCGCTTCTCTCTGCCCGCGCTGCTACTATTATTTAGTATTTTATTTCTTTTTTATTTCATGTTGTATTCGTACACCTTTACACAAATTTTCATACAACAGGAATTTACAAATTGTTTTTACATCATAATGAGTTATTACATCACGGGGTGAAAGAACCGTGTGGACTAGTTTCAAGTGGACGGACATCCACTTGAAACTAATCCGCGGTTCTTTCACCCAATGATATAATAAATATCATCATCATCATCATCATATCATTAACAACTTATCATCATCATCATCATATCATTGGTCACTAGTCGTAATCACAAGTACTCCTGACATCTTCAACTCTAACACATTGTATCACATAATAAACATATTGTACCTCATAGGACCTACTACATTCTCTTAGGACCTACTATATTCTCTAAGGTAAAATAGCAAAAAACAAGATAGCCCCTCGCTCTCCGTTATGGAGAATGCAGATTATCCTGTCTCCAATTCTTGCCTTTCGCTTAATGTTGCTTCCAAGAACCTCCTTACGAATGTCCAAACATTTTTTCCACTCTTTGATTAGCATGTGTTCACCGGTTTTAGAAATTCGATATGCACAGGTGAGATCTGTAGGATGACCTGGCTGTAGGTTCAAAACTTCAAGGCGACCATTGTAATACATCAGATGAGGCACACAATCCATCGGGATTTTCTGTTGAAAAACATAGTAATAACTTCATAGTTAGCAATGATGTACTAGTTTCAGAAGTATGGAAAAGATGCACGGATGTCGTAATAGTAAAATATCTTACTAGGGTATCTCCATAGAAGTTATTGTGGTTCAACACGTGCACTAGTGCACGTATTCACCATAATTTGGAGGAGTTCAATAATAGGTATTGTAATTCTCAAAAAAAGTACAATAAGCATTCAGATGATTTTTCTCCTTATAAGTTAATTCGGAGCCATCAGTGTAGTGGGTTTTGTCTACCATCTTCTGCACATTCTTTGAAGATTCAACATAAGCTGTCAATGGAAATAAGCTATCAACTATTTTGAAATAAACAATATAAATTAGTTAATAACTATGTTTGAGAAACTCACATTGCGGTAGAATCGGAAGCGTATCAACAAGGACCCAAATGTCCATATTGTCTTGCTCGATGTCAGGATCACCAAGATCCATGCTGAAAATCATACCCTCATAAAAACCATGCATTTTGCAAAGTGCTTCCCAATTTTGGCAACCAAAATGGGTTACGCTCTGAGAATTGTACAGATTTACTTCAAAATCGGTATCATGATGGGTCCTTAGGTGTATTTTCTTTGTTTGAAAATTTTCATGGTCTTCAAAACCCATCCTCTCCAAGACATAGCGTCTTGCATGGCATGGGATAAGCTAGTCGAATTGTAAAAGATGAAAATTAGACGTTGAAATAGTTGAAGTCATGCTTAATTACGAAAAAAACACTTGTCGTTGTTGCGTACCGTTTCAACATCGAAGGTCTCCTCGAGCTTAATGCTGAAGCGCCGATCTTCATCCATCTGAACGAACCTGTCGCACATACCTCGATCATCATGGCACCAACTGCACTCCCCCGGGAGACTGTCGTCGTCCGAGTACGACATTTCCTACGTTTATAATTCAAAGATTAAACTTGTACATATTCTAGCACAAGTCATGCCAGAATTCACGGAAAAATCCGGCATGACCTTTGCTAAAAAAGGACATATCGAGCGCCTGAAATTTGCCGAAACGGAAATTAATCAACACTCCGGCAAAACATAGGCCACTCGGAGGTGTAACCAAAACATGAAATAATTGCTTAAACTAAAAAATAACACCAAATATGTCATGTTCAACTAGTTCTATTAATTCAACTAGTTCTTACTAAATATAAACTTAGTATAAAAAGAAAAAAAATAGTTCTATCTAAAAATGAAGTAGTTCAACTAGTTATTAATTTACTTACTATACTAGTTCAACTAAAACTTAACTAGTTCAACTAAAACTAAACTAGTTCTATTAATTCAACTAGTTCTTACTAAATATAAACTTACTATAAATAGAAAGAAACTGCACATCTACTACTACTAATTAACATCTACCTACTACATCTACTACTAATTAACACGTACTACTGCTAATTATACAACTAGTTTACCATCACTACTAGTAATTAATATCCACTACTTCTAAAAATAATTATCTATGAACCCTAAATTAGCATCTACTACTACTAAAATCATCTACTAACTAAGCAAAGAGAGAGGGGGTTGGGGAGGGGTGGGGGGCTTACAGAGGGAGAGACGGTGGCGGGGAGGTGCTCGGC
>NW_021215166.1:0-2343 GCF_002162155.2 Triticum dicoccoides | reverse complement strand
TAAGACAATTATTAACCATTACCATTGTAAAGTTGCCTCAATGGCGAGCAGAGCGCGCGCAGGGATGCCACGGACCCACAAAAAAAGCAGGGACGCCACGGCGAGCAACCACGTGGTCAACCTTCTGGCACCCCGTGGGAGACGCGATGTCGCATCCATAGGACACGATGGTGATATCATGACCGTGTGTGATAGTGGGCAGACACTGTTGGAGATATGCCCTAGAGGCAATCATGTATGATGATATTTCCTATGTGTTTATGAATAAAGATAGTCCTTGGACATTATCAATGATGTGTATCAGCAAGTACGTGACTTGTTTGTGGGACTATGCATTGTATGATGACTGTCCTAAAAGGTCCCTAGTCGAAAGGGTTGTGTGGACACGCAGCCGACTAGACTAGCATATGACAAGGTCGATGGCTCGGTCTCACTAGCCATGGAGCATTGGATGCTAACCGGATAATACGTACTTGGAAAGGTCTGGTCGGATTCGACGTAGTCGGATCCGAGTCGAGATAAGGTCCGAGTCGGACAGACCCAACTATGAGACACAATGATATGTCATCTATGAGTCTCTAGTACAACACACGTTCTATGTCCTAAGACCTGAGCTGATGCATGTACTCGGGATGGTGACAGACTTGCTTTGGGCCGACCAAACACTACTCCGTAACTGGGTAGTTACAAAGGTAGGTTTCGGGTTTGTCCAGTCCCATGCTGCGAGACATGGTCGAGCAAGATGGGATTTGCCCCTCCGAATAGGAGAGATATGCTCTGGGCCCCTTGTGTGGTCCGACCAGGATAAGCATGGCCATGCGACAAGCATTATGAGATAATCCAGTTTGTGGTCGGTATCACTGGAATGAGAAAGAGGTCGGGCTAGCACAAGGATGACAGTCTCGCCTTGAGCCCGACAACATATATCATGAGTCAAAGGGAACAGAAGTGTGACACGTTGTATAGGTTCGCCTAACCAGCTTCATAGTCTGCTTGGTGGTCGGCACGCCTTGCTAGAGGCCGCTACCAACCGTGCAGGTCGGAGGTGATCCGAACTGTAACCAAGCCGACTTGAACCTAAGGGGTTGCACGCTTAAGGGAAGGAAACTGTCAGGCCGGATCGGACTCCACGAGTCAGATGTCATCCAACTCGGACTCGGATCCCAGCCAAACAAATTTTGGGCTTTAGGGTCCATGCGAGGCCCAAGTGTTGAGCCCGCGATGGACGCCTATATAAAGTGGAGGTGCGGCACACTTATTCTGATCGCTTCGGCGCTATCACTAGGGTTTGCATGTGTTGAGAATAGCCACCTCCACTCGCCACTGACTGTGTGATCGGACCTAGCAGTCCGCCGCATGGAGTTCCTCCTGCAGGCTCAGATACCGTTAGAGTCGATGCACTTGCGTCGCTCCGGCGAACTTGTACGTGGGATCGGATGACCGACTGTTCGAGGGAGATCGGACGAGGAGGAGACGATCCACGCGGACGTGCTGCCCCAACTCCTCTTCTGCTTCACGGCACTGCGCGTCTAGTGGTAACGAACTATTGTCCATCTCTCGTAGCATCTTCTGGTTGTTCTGCGTGTAGGAAAATTTTAATTTGCAGTCGACGCACCCTACCGTAGAACTCAACAGTGGTATCAGAGCCTCTGCTATAGTATTGGGATTCAGATCGTATGAATATTAGATATATGGTAACGACAGATGAGATCTATTGTTGTTTGTGAAATCGGCTATGTGCATGGTTTATGAAATCAATTGCACATGGGGATTGAAGTGGCTATGTTTTTTGATGATTGGAGTCGATGAGGTCGTGACACAACCTACCCTACCGGTATCTGCCATCGGGGTTAACAGTGAAACTTAAATCCAAATTGGACTTACGATGATCGATAAGATCGGTCAGATCAGGAAATTCGGCGTGATCGGAGTTCAGATGTGATCTGTGATTTCCGAAAATGTAGTGCATAGCGCTGTGTATTTCGTACCCGACACTCAAATCGGTAGAATGCGATTCTACGCATAAATTTATTTTGCAGGGTTTGATGTGAATAGTATGACTCATGTGTATGTGATGCATGTGTGTAAATTATACATGGCCTGCGTGTCATGTTTGTCAGCCGGCAGGAGCCAATGTGCTGTCATTATATTGTATAACGACCTGTGTGTCGACTTGTGACTCTATGTAAAATTCATTACTAGTTGTAGTAGTTGGATTATAGAGATCGGGTTGGTGGCTTGGCGTCCCGGCGTGACAAACAAGATGGAGTTCCTAGATGGTCATCGGAGTCGGAGCCGACCTGGAAGAACATCCATGAAGGAGCCATACTATTTCAGAATATG
>NW_021215165.1:0-1257 GCF_002162155.2 Triticum dicoccoides | reverse complement strand
CCACTGGAGCAGCATTACCCTAGATACTTGGTAGATGAGAAGGCTGGCAAGGTCGATAGAAGTATATTGGATATACATTATGTTAATGTGTACTTTACTAGTACTCCTAGTAGCACCAGGGTATTAAGATACCGGTTCAGTTGCTAAGTGTTAGTAACTCGAAATAAAAAAAGCTACGAAATAAAAGGAGACTAGCTAAAGGTGAGCTGACGATATGTGTTGGAAGTGTTTCCAAGGTTGATGTGATCAAGCATCGCACGCTCCCTCTACCACCGAGATTGGTGTTTGCGTTGAGCATAGACATGATTGGATTATGTCTATCGCAATACGGTTATTCATTTAAGGAGAATAATGGTTACTCTATTTATTTGAATAATACCTTCGATGGTCTTGCACCTAAATAAATGGTTTATTGAATCTCGATCGTAGTGATACACATTTTCATGCCAAAAGATATAAGATAGTAATGATAGTACCACTTACTTATGGCACTGCCATGTAAGTCATAATGGTATAAAACGCATGAAGAAGCTCCATGTTGATGGATCTTTGGACTCACTCGTTTTTTGAAAAGTTTGAGACATGCGAACCATGTCTATTGGTGTATATGCATGAAGAAACTCCATGCAAATGGATCGTTCGGACTCACTTGATTTTGAATCACTTGAGATGTGCAAATCATACCACATGGGCAAGATGACTGAAAAGCCTCATTTTCAGTAAGATGGAACAAGATAGCAACTTGTTGGAAGTAACACATTTTGATGTGTGCAGTCGAATGAGTGCTGAGGCATGCAGTGAATATCGTTATGTTCTTACTTCACAGATGATTCGAGTAGATGTTGAGAATATTTACTTGATGAAACACAAGTCTGAATTATTGAATGGTTCAAGTAATTTCAGAGTGAAGTAGAAGATCATTGTGACAAGAGGATAAAAATATCTATGATATGATCATAGAGATGAATATCTGAGTTACGAGTTTTGGCACACAATTAAGACATTGTGGAAATTGTTTCACAATTAATACCGCCTGGAACACCATAGTATGATGGTGTGTCCGAACATCATAGTTTCACCCTATTGATATGGTGCGTACCATGATGTCTCTTATCGAATTACCACTATCATTCATGGGTTAGGCATTAGAGACAACCACATTCACTTTAAATAGGGCACCACATAATTCCGTTGAGATGACACCGTATGAATTATGGTTTAGAGAAACCTAAGTTGTCGTTTCTTGAAAGTTTGGGG
>NW_021215164.1:0-1293 GCF_002162155.2 Triticum dicoccoides | reverse complement strand
AGAAGAGAGATAGAGGAGGGATGAGCACGGACTGCAGGAAAGTTGTTCTACGTACCTCGATATAGGCTCGATATAGTGGGGTGGCATGGGCCATAACTACCATTCACGTCTAGCAGTACGGCACACGCCACCCACACGAGTCCCATCCGACACCAATTTTCTTGGAGTCCGTGCTACAGCCATCTCTTCTCCCTCCTGTTTTCTCAGCCATCGCGCGGTGGGCGGGGTGGGGGTTTGCCGATAGTTGGTTTTCTCAACTGCGGTCCCACTTGGAAGTGAAAATGCAACACCGCACGCATTCCCGCTTGAGCGGCGTGCCGGACCAACCGTGTGGGGGTGCGACACGAACACGGCAGGCTTTTCCTTTTGAACTCGTAAATTGTAAAATTTGGTTCTGCTCCATGGCGCTACCGATAGATAGAAAATAACGATTTTGCCTAGAGTAATGAGAAGTTTGGTTCTAACGTCGTTCATGCATGGAATACGTACGAAAATTATGAAGTTGATGCGAAAGGTAAGATAAATACTGTAGTATCATATACTACTACATGGATTTGACAGAAAGATAAAAATACATACAGATCCATCAACGTTCAACGACATCCTCACGCCCTAGTGCGCCGGGTCACCAACCGACGTGTGAGGAGCAGCGGCGTTGGCGGCGAGCTCAACGTGCTTCTGAACAGTGCCGTACAACGTTGCCCTGCGCTCCAAGAAGGCCAGCGTCCTATCGTCCTCCTCTTGCATGTAGTAGTCCTTGTGGACGATTTGCGCATAGACGTGGGTGATTATGTCGATGGTGTCTTGCTGCGCCAGGCGCTACGCAGCGAGCGTGACCTCGAGGTAGACATTCTCCGGCGCGACGGCGGGCAGTCGTAGGGCCACCAGTGCATCGAAGAGGTTATTACCATAGTGGCCGTTGAGGGTGGCGGGCATCGCAGAGCCTAGGCGCGTCGGCTAGAGGCTTACGTCAAAGTCGTCCGCAAGCTTCTTGACAATGGTGAACTTGTCGAGGAAACCGACGAGGACCTCGTCGAACAAGGAGACGAAGCTGTCGTCCAAGCAGCCCCTCGCCCTGGTGGCCTCAAGCAATACTACCTAGAGACGTTCCTCAGTGTCGGGCCGCATGCCGGCGTCGTGGACCATCTGGCACAGTCGGCTGATGCTCGCGCTCATCGCCTCCATGGGTCTAGCGTAGCTTCTAGTCAACTGATCTTGCGATTCGAGTGATCACTTAGCCCTTGGTTAGCGTGCGTAGGTGCGTAGGATTTCGTACTACTCCTCGGCCCTCTA
>NW_021215163.1:0-979 GCF_002162155.2 Triticum dicoccoides | reverse complement strand
TAGAAATGCATGGAAACCTAGAGATACCCAAGTACAGGAAACCTTCCAAGTTACCCGAATAAGGTTATAAATATGTTCTCCAAGCTTACGTTTCCTACCAAGATATTTCCTACCATTTCCTTTGCAACTAGAAGAGATACACATAGACGTATGCGGCATACCCGCATGCTGCGCTCTCTTAACACACACCCTAACAATTGACGGAGACTACGCATTTTAATTCGTCAGATCTATCAATGTTTGTAGTAAGGGAGTGACTATAACTCATGTGGCTTAGAAATATTATTTTAATCATTTTTTACAGCCTTTGCATGAAATAATGTCGCTCAATCGAATGGTTGTTAGCGTCCACTTAGAAGTCGTCTAAGAAATAGCGAAACAGTTGTACTAGTGCACTCATGTGCATTTCTAACATGAACACCAAGGCCTCCTTGATTGACATGATTCTAAAAACATGGAATAGTAACCACGTGATGCATGTGGTAAGCAATCCAAGCTATTCAAAAAAAAACGTGGAATAGGGAAAACATAGGATTAGAATGCCATGCTCATTCGAATACTACAATACTTGTTGTTTGTCTTGATTGTGCAAAGGAATCCTTAGAAAAAAATCCTAGAGGATCCAGTCCTATGAATCAAACAATCTATACAGAAAAACTGAACCACAACTGCACAATACCTGCCAAAGAGATTGTTCTCTTTATCTGGCTTTTTCCCGTGCTGCTAAACATATTGCTACCCCCATTCCAGATGAATCTGGTTCCAGGTTTATGAACATATTTTGCTCCAGGTTCAGATATAGATGAGTATTACGTAGGTACAAGGCGCATGGTCACATCAAGGTAGGGTTAGTTAAAACTAACGATCACATGTCGACCCATGCATCTCCATTATTTCTCTTGCAGTCAATCGGGTACGTGCAGTACATACACGTTTCACAGCACTGTAGTGCATAAACGACAGATCGGTTGAACAAAAG
>NW_021215162.1:0-762 GCF_002162155.2 Triticum dicoccoides | reverse complement strand
CGATAAATTCTCCCAGTCAATCTCGTCGGCTTGTGATCCTGGCATGGTTAGCAGCAATAGAAACACACAAGAATATGATCCTACAGACTACGAACAAGTGGTGGTGGTGGGTGTCACAAATCCGTCAAGCAAATCTCAAATTCTTACCAGTTCTTACCCAGCAGCAGGCGGTGATCGGCAACCGTTGTAGTCAAAAACTCTCAAAGCTTGGATAGAGCGATTACCAGGGAGAGTCAAACGCACGACGTAGATGTATGTGGAGCTGGGAAGGCTTATAATATGGTAGCAAAAAGGGTCAGCAATAATCAATTCAGAGATGCAAAGTTGAATAAACGCTCAACGACGGTACTGTGCTGGTCCTAGGCTAGACTGTGCTAGAGACGCGAGCCTAGAACACTAACAAAATCACGGCGCGGCACGTAAACAAGGGAAAAGCACACTCTGGAAATTTTTTATTTTCGCTCTTTTTTTTTGCGCTCTTTTTTTTTGCGCTGCTTTTTTTTTTTTGCGAAAAATCACTATAATGGCGAGTGTCTCAAAACTCTTCTTAGCTCAAACTGACAGGATGGGCACGAAATTTTTTTGACCAATTTTTTTTTGACTGTCCGGACCCAAAAACTGGAAACGGGTCAAAAAAAACTTCCTATAATGGCACCTGTCTCAAAACACTCAGAAACACCTAAAAATAGGATAGCCAGAAAATTTTTCGAAAAATGCGTTTTCGAAAAATTTTGGGCCTAAACGGAGCGTGGCTACCCGACT
>NW_021215161.1:4020-5157 GCF_002162155.2 Triticum dicoccoides | reverse complement strand
CTCCAAGTAGCATCTCCAGTAGCATCGCATAGCATAATCCTACCCGGCGATCCCCTCCTCGTATCCCTGAGAGAGAGCGACCACCGGTTGTATCTGGCACTTGGAAGGGTGTGTTTTATTAAGTATCCGGTTCTAGTTGTCATAAGGTCAAGGTACAACTCCAAGTCGTCCTGTTACCGAAGATCACGGCTATTCGAATAGATTAACTTCCCTGCAGGGGTGCACCACATAACCCAACACGCTCGATCCCATTTGGCCGGACACACTTTCCTGGGTCATGCCCGGCCTCGGAAGATCAACACGTCGCAGCCCCACCTAGGCAAAACAGAGAGGCCAGCACGCCAGTCTAAACCTAAGCGCGCAGGGGTCTGGGCCCATCGCCCTGAGCACACCTGCACGTTGCGTGGGCGGCCGAAAGCAGACCTAGCCTAGTGGCGTTCCAGTCCAATTCGGCGCGCGCCGCTCCGTCGCTGACGTCTGAAGTGCTTCGGCTGATACCACGACGTCGGGATACCCATAACTACTCCCACGTAGATGGTTAGTGCGTATAGGCTCGTAGCCGACTCAGATCAAATACCAAGATCTCGTTAAGCGTGTTAAGTATCCGCGAACGCCGAACAGGGCCAGGCCCACCTGTCTCCTAGGTGGTCTCAACCTGCCCTGTCGCTCCGCCACAAAGCAACAGTCGAGGGCCGTCGGGAACCCAAGCCCACCTCTATCGGGATGGAGCCACCTGTCCTTTCAGCCCCCTTATCCGAATCACTTGCGGGTACTCAACGAGCTGACCCGACTTTAGTCACCATCTATATAGTATGTATGTATGTATAGTATATACCCGTGATCACCTCCCGAGTGATCACGGCCCAATAGTATAGCAAGGCAGAATGACAAGAATGTAGGGCCAATGATGATAAACTAGCATCCTATACTAAGCAGTTAGGATTGCAGGTAAGGTATCAACAGATGTAGCGACAATGTCAGGCTATGCATCAGAATAGGATTAACGAAAGCAGTAACATGCTACACTACTCTAATGCAAGCAGTATAGAGGAGAATAGGCGATATCTGGTGATCAAGGGGGGGGCTTGCCTGGTTGCTCTGGCAAGAGAGAGGGGTCGTCGGTGACGTAGTCGTCCA
>NW_021215161.1:0-1861 GCF_002162155.2 Triticum dicoccoides | reverse complement strand
AGGTGACGTGGCATCATTACCAGAGGGTTACTGTAGCTTGATTACCCGGGCGTCACAATTCTCCTCCACTACAAGAAATCTCGTCCCGAGATTTAGGAGCGGGAGTAAGGGGGAAGGGATTTGGTTACGAAATTCTAATGAATCTTTTCGGTCTTGGTTGCTCTTCTCGAAGTGGTCGATCCATTATATTGATGTCTTCATTTCTATGCTTCAGGTAATTATGGTGAAGTCGTCCTTTTCTTCAGGCACTCCAACGTACTTACGAATAGGTAAGGGGCAGCTCAGTCACGACAGAATGTTTTTGAGGGAAACCATCTGGGGTTAACCTATGAATGAGCATAAGATTATCTCTCGAGTTGAACATATAAAATACATCGAGAGTAAGGTACGAAGGTACCATAAGAGGTTCCAAGAGGATAGATTGTTGCTCGAAGTCTGAACCAGAGTGAGACAGGGGTTCAGAGCGGCGAGAGTAAGTATAGCGTCTGATACCAGAATGGATCACTAGGCAGGTGGCCCGTGAATTACTTATGATGCCTCGCATGAGGAATAACTTTGGAAACAGGGGGGTACCGGAGAGTCAGGCTTCGATCCCGTGGAACTGTGGGTTATGGGCCCACCATGTGGTTAAAAGTAGGAAGGTCGGTGCAAATCTTGCACGATCGTGTAAGCAAGGAATGTCAGAGGATAGTCTGTCAGTTATGTCGGCAACAACATCGATACCAAGGGCGAGGGACGAAGAGAACCATTTTCCTACTCGTTGAACGAGGCGGGCCAATAGGCAAGGTTCCCGTCCATCGGTGGCTACCGAAATGTCATCAACAACAGTAACAGGGTCTTGCTGACAGAATTGTACACCGAGGCATACACATAAGCAGGAGAATATTACTGCTTAGATCATATAGATCACAAGAAAGGTTAAACCAAATAGTGGAAAGGAAAATGTGTTTAAACACATATATCAGGGGTACATCCTCCCCAAGGACAAGCAGAGCATGATATCCTTGGCAGGATATAATAAAAACTCTTTAGGAAAGGGGAAAGAAATTTCATGACAATACCCATACAACGGTGTTTGGTTAGTTTTAACAACATTTAGCATGGTGCTTCAAATGTTCTTATTGAAAATCGGAGTAGCATAGACATGCTTCGAGATAGCATTGACATGGTCAACAGGTGAAGATCAGACTTTGGAAACAAAAAGGATCCATCAGGAACAACCTATAGTATAAGTCTTACATTTTCCTCATGGAAGAAAGGATAGCCTTGCTGAAAAGGAAACTATAACAATACGGCCTTCGGCCAGGTGTGCTAGGTATGACAACACCTTACCGGGTCACATAAAGACCATTGTTATAACTCTTGGAAATATGTTCCAATCATCATATCTGACCGAGATTCAGATATGATTGGTGTCAGGATAACTCAGACTCAGAATGTTTGAGAAGGAAAGGTGCAAAACAAATTGACGAGACGACGTTGTAAGATTCTCGGGAAATGAACTATGAAGTGATTTTCGTTAACAAGAGTTCATCATTAATCCAAGGAGAGGACAAGGAGGTGTCTGGTGAACTCAACAGCAATTCATCGAGATTTCCAAAAGATGGATTTCCACAATTATGTGAACAAGGAAATATCATTTGTCGGATCAATGATATAATGATGTATGCTCGAGGGGAACATACTCAACTGAACAATGATAGAAGGGTGCACCCAGGAATCTGGACTAGGTAGCACGATCAATGTTCGAATGATGATTCAATAAGCAATAGAATTTCTAAAGAAACTGTAGACCAAAAACTTCAAAGCAATAGGGTTGCTAGAAGTTTAGAATTTACACATCACAGACCATTTGTCGGTA
>NW_021215160.1:0-1307 GCF_002162155.2 Triticum dicoccoides | reverse complement strand
GATTTTAAGCCACGGACGTTCCAAGAAAGGACATTCCAAGATACCAAAAGAGGCATAGTAGTGAAATAAAAGAAGATATATTAAGTGGAGGAGGCAGGTTCCTCCTCCTGGGTCGCAATGAGAGCATTTTCAGTCAGCTCCTCTGCAGGGATGGCACATAGATTGGTGCTAATTTGTTGTATTACCTGAGGTGGTGTAGGTGGGGGAATCTGCTCACTCGGAGTGTCCCTGATGGTCAGAGCTGACGGCACATGTCGAGACTTAACTTTGGATGATTTAATCTTGCAATCAGCGAGTGGAGGTACCTTGAAACCATCATATTTGTTGGAACGTGTGCTCCTACGAAGAGAGATCGAGCATTCATGCACCACAACCTTGCCCATCCGAGAAGCAGCATGGGATGAAGAAGCAATCATAGGGGCCGGCAGCTCTGCATCAAATGTACTGTCAGTGTTCTGAACCAGAGCCACATCCGTGTCATTCATAGGGGGAACATGCAGAACAATAGCAGATATGGCAGTTGCAGACATGGCACAGGCAGGTGCAGGGTTTGTAGAGAGAACCTCCTCAAGCTCAACACCTTCAGTTGCTGCAGGTGCAAGTAAAACAGAGCTCTGGTCATCATTGCTGGCATTGTTACTCATGGTCTCAGAAGAATTGAGCTCCCATTGAGCAGCCTCAAAAATCTCCTCAATCTGAACTGAAGAAGTCCCTGGCTGAGTGATAACTTTGGAAGCAGAAACAATATTCAAAATGCATGCATTTTCAGCTATAGTGATGTTGAAAGTCACCGAATTCTGTCTAAAACCATAGTGATCGACCCAGGGACCAAAAGAAGCAACAATAGGCTTAATTGCTGCAGTGAGATAGGTGTTAAGCCTGAACATTGGGATGCAGTCCCTTAGCAGCATAGTAGGGGTGAAATTTTCATGAGAGGCCATGTGCACATGCAGACCATCAGCAGAGACTGTAAGTGATATTTCACACCTGTTATGGGGCAGAAAGTTGTCAGCAGGGACCAGATCCTGTGGAGCAGAGCTGTGAACTTCCTGTGGAACAGAGCTAGAGGCTTCCTGTGGCCAGAATTGATTCATAAGAGCTAAAGGAACCAAGACATAAGAATCAGAAATGGTGGCACTAGAATCAGTACTTTTACTCATGGAAATTGAATCATACCAAGCAGGTGCAGGGCTATCATGTGTGTTATTTGGAGGAACAATTCCATGATCCACCTGCAGACCTTCACCAGCAAGCCACTCCCAAAAATTGTAAAGCATTGGTGGCTCCTGTGGTGGAGGGGGGGGGGG
>NW_021215159.1:0-1059 GCF_002162155.2 Triticum dicoccoides | reverse complement strand
AGTGCCTTTTCACCGAGTCGTGAGATGAATCGACTTAATGCGGCCAAGCATCCAGTAAGCTTCTGGACATCGTGCACTCGCACAGGGCGTTTCATTCGGAGAATAGTGCCAATCTTCTCTGGGTTAGCGTCGATTCCCCGTTCGGAAACGAGAAAACCGAGTAACTTGCCACCAGGAACTCCAAATGTGCACTTTGATGGATTGAGCTTGATATCATACCTTCTGAGGTTGGCAAATGTTTCGGCGAGGTCAGCGAGCAGGTCAGAACCTTTTCGTGACTTGACAACAATATCATCCATATAAGCTTCCACATTCCGACTGATTTGAGTGAGTAGACACTTCTGAATCATTCGCATAAATGTGGCTCCGGCATTCTTGAGGCCGAATGGCATGGTGATATAGCAGAAGCACCCGAATGGAGTGATGAAAGCTGTTTTTACCTCATCGGGCCCGTACAGACGGATCTGGTGGTACCCGGAGTAAGCATCTAAAAAAGACAACCTCTCGCATCTCGCGGTCGAGTCAACAATTTGATCTATGCGAGGGAGAGGAAAGTGATCTTTCGGGCAGGCCCGGTTGATGTGCTTGAAATCAATGCACATTCGGAGAGACTTGTCCTTCTTAGGAACCATGACGACATTAGCGAGCCACTCGGAGTGGTATATCTCTCGGATAAATCCTGCCGCCAACAGTCGAGCCACTTCTTCACCGATGGCCTTTCTCTTCTGGACGGCGGACCGCCGAAGATGCTCTTTGACTGGTTTTGCAGACGAGTCGACTCTTAGGCGATGCTCAGCCAGTCCCCTGGGAACACCTGGCATGTCAGCGGGCTTCCATGCAAAAATGTCCCAGTTCTCACGGAGGAACTGGATGAGCGCTTCTTCCTATTTTGGGTCGAGTGTTGTGGAGATGCGGGTTGGAGCTGCTTCGGGGTCGGTCGGGTGAATGTGAACAGGCTTCGTCTCACCGGACGACTGGAATGCAGACTCTGTGGCGGGCTTCTTGGATCGCAGCAAGTCACTCGGATCTGCGTTTTGCTTGTATTCTTCGAACTCGACC
>NW_021215158.1:0-2189 GCF_002162155.2 Triticum dicoccoides | reverse complement strand
ACAGAGGAAATCAGCTGCAAGGACGCAATTGTCTATACAGAGTATCTTAAGGGATAATGGCAAAGGTTCTGCTCCACTTCCCAACTCTAAAGAAGGGCATGAAATCAATGTAATGTGTGAAAGAGAGGCAGCAGCTTGCAAGCCCCCTAATGACAGGAGACACCAGCAGTGTTTGATGGACAAGCGGTCAAGTTTTGCCAAATGTTGGAATACCTCTTCCGAAGGAAGTGTAGTTAAAGTCATAATCTCTTCTAAGACCAATAATTTGAGTGAAGCCAGACCATCAAGGCAAACAGCTAAAGCTCCATTGGTAATACCGCATGAAGAAAGACAAAGTTGACGAAGTCCTGATGGTGGAGCCAGCGGCAACCCAGCGGCCCTTCCATACAAGAGTCTCATCCTCTGCTTGTGACAGTATACCCATGCCTCGATGAGAAGCTCTTTTACTGATAATCCACCTTCCTCTAATTCCAGAGCACTTTCAAGGTTTTGGACATGTGACACATCAGCATTCATCAATATAATCAGTTGCTTCAGAAATAAATGTTCCAATGAGAGTACGCTCCTAATATCTGATCCTGAATCCACCTCCCATATTAAACAAAGTTGTGATGCCAAGTGGTCTGTCATCATGATGTTCTTTCTCTGATCATCATGTTCCAGCTCATCATTGGAGAAAAATATAAGCTGTGGGCATCTCTTTACTCGTAACTTCTGAAGCCCTAGTGGAAGACAAGGTAATGTCTTCAGGTTTGGCAGATTGGAGAGGACAAGGCAAGAGCAATTCCCAAATAACTCAGAATTAGATGGTAGGCTTTGTAATGGGCTGCAATTCATAAACCATAGAGATTCCAAATTATCAAAATACAAACCAACAAGTAACCAGCCTGGAAACTTTGAAGATTTGTAACCATTGATTTTGAGATCACGAAGTTGAGGCGGTGGCATCAGGCCTTCTAGAATCTCCAAATGTAAACTATTCTCTGCATTCATGTTATCGTTGAAATTCCAGATAAGTTGCAGGCTGTCAAGATAAATTTTCTGATGCAGCTTCGATTCCAAAGCTTCATCCTTCCCATTGACATTATCAAGGTTTGTGACACTTAATCTGCCACGAATCTGGTTCATGTCCCTTAACTGTTGCAACTCATACCCCTTTTTCTTTTGCACAGAGAATTCCGCACAAAGTTGAAGCAAAGATAGCTTCCCAATGTCAGGAATTTGAGGCAGTGCGCCGTATGGTAAGTATGTTGTACCACGATGCTGTTCAACATGCCGTAACTTCCTTAAATTGCAGAAATTCTCAGGAAAACTATCAACTTTGTCATTTAATAGAAGTAACTGCAAGTTGTATAGACTAGACAGTGATCTTGGCAATTCAGAAATCAGTGTCCTAATGATGTTCAAATACCGAAGGTGCTTCAACTCACTAACAGCTTCTGGCAACTTACTACTGCTGTAGGATGACAAATATAGTACACGCAATTTCTTCAAATTCAATAGTATCTGGTTAAAAAGGTCAACTACGTCATCCATTAGGGGGTCTATGCAGATAATAGTGCGTAAATGATGTAGCTTGCAGATACTTTCCTTGTGTTGCTTCAAACTACCAACACAAACAGATAGATGTCGAACAGTGGATGGAATTTCCATCATCTTATCATCTTCTAACCTGAAGTAGTCCTCCGTGGAGAGTGATTCTGCCAGATCATGAAGGAGATCATGCATAACATAGTATGTGCAACCAAATTTCTTATCAACCATTTGAAAGAATGAAACAGAGATCATCTCCTTGAAGCAATCCCTCCCAATATCTTCCACTCTCTTTTTTTGGTTGCACGAATCAATGAGGCCCTCTGCCATCCAAAGATGAACCAACTCATTGATGACATACTTGTGGCCTTTCGGGAACAAGCTGCAATATAGGAAGCACCTCTGCACACATGGATCTAACTTTTCATAACTCCACAGCAGAGCTTTAATGGGCTCACTTAATTTGTCAATATTTATAGTTAGAGCATCCTTCCATGCAGTGATACATTTTTTCTTATTCAACCGGGAAGCCACCAGTATTGCTGCCAAAGGAGATTGTCCAAGCCTTTTAACAATCTTCTCTGCAAAATCTTCCAGCCTTTCACGTAACTGCGGATTTCTGACTTCTGGTCCAGAGAATGCGTGGTGTTTGAAGA
>NW_021215157.1:0-1100 GCF_002162155.2 Triticum dicoccoides | reverse complement strand
CCAAGCATTAGTCCCGATTCGTGGCACCAACAAAGACCAAAGCCCCCTTTAGTCCCGGTTGGTGCCACCAACCGGGACCAAAGGTCTATTTTTAGCAGCCCAAAGGGCGGAAGCGGCGGCCTTTGGTCCCGGTTGGTGCCACCAACCAGGACTAAAGGGGGTGCATTGGTCCCAGTTGGTGCCACGAACCGGTATCAATGCACCCCTTTAGTCCCGGTTGGTGGCACCAACCGGGACCAAATGCCTTTTGCTGGCCGCGTCGCGACCATAAGTTTAGTCCCACCTCGCTAGTTGAGAGGGCTCGAGAGTGGTTTATAAGCGCTGATGCGCCCACCCTCTCGAGCTCCTCTCAACTGCAGGCTTACGAGCCTAATCTGTCACTATGTGCCTATGGGCCTACTGGGCCTCTACGGGCCTGAATGCTGGCCTATGGATGGGTATCTAGTCGTATTCAGGCCGTGTTGGCCCAGTAGGTGGCACTTTTTTATATTTTGTTTGTTTTGTTTGTTTCTTTATTTATTTTATTTTGTTTCTACTTACAACAAAATACTTATTGTTGCTATTTTTATTTATTTTATTAAAGTTTATTTATTTTACTTTATCAAAGTTTATTTTGTTTCTACATATTTATTTTATTAAAGTTTATTTTATTTTATTTTATTTCTACTTTTTTATTTTATTAAATTTTAATTTAGTTTATTTTGTTTCTACTTAATTATTAAAGTTTATTTTGTTTCTTTCCCCTTTTCATGTTTTGAACAGAAAATTCTTATAATACTAGAGGTTTATAAAAGCTTATTAGTTGATTCCTTTTGCTATTAGAGTTTTATAAAAGTTTTTTATTTGATTTTCCTTTTGCTATTAAATAATATTATAGTTTTGTTTTTGTTGATCATAACAGAATATCTTAATTGATTTTTTTGAGCTAAATGACGTGGCTTTTTAGTTGATCAGGGTTTCATACGGAAACTCATCTTTTACAAAGGGATTTAATTTTTTAAAACTTATTTGAAATCCAGACTTTTTGTGTGTTCAAAATGCACCATTAAAGCCACATCATCAATTTTCAACCCTTTCTGACTTCATTTGTTATTTTTCTT
>NW_021215156.1:0-1949 GCF_002162155.2 Triticum dicoccoides | reverse complement strand
GGTTTCCTGACCATGGACATTGGATGTCGTTGATAACGGGATCACATCATTAGGATAATGATGTGATGGACAAGACCCAATCCTAAGCCTAGCACAAGATCATGTAGTTCGTATTCTAAAGCTTTTCTAATGTCAAGTATCATTTCCTTAGACCATGAGATTGTGCAACTCCCGGATACCGTAGGAGTGCGTTGGGTGTGCCAAATGTCACAACGTAACTGGGTGGCTATAAAGGTGCGCTACGGGTATCTCCGAAAGTGTCTGTTGGGTTGGCACGAATCGAGACTGGGATTTGTCACTCCGTGTAAACGGAGAGGTATCTCTGGGCCCACTCGGTAGGACATCATCATAATGTGCACAATGTGATCAAGGAGTTGATCATGGGATGATGTGTTACGAAACGAGTAAAGAGACTTGCCGGTAACGAGATTGAACAAGGTATCGGGATACCGACGATCGAATCTCGGGCAAGTATCGTACCGCTAGACAAAGGGAATTGTATACGGGATTGATTAAGTCCTTGACATCATGGTTCATCCGATGAGATCATCGTGGAACATGTGAGAGCCAACATGGGTATCCAGATCCCGCTGTTGGTTATTGACCGGAGAGTCATCTCGGTCATGTCTGCATGTCTCCCGAACCCGTAGGGTCTACACACTTAAGGTTCGGTGACGCTAGGGTTATAGAGATATTAGTATGCGGTAACCCGAAAGTTGTTCGGAGTCCCGTATGAGATCCCGGACGTCACGAGGAGTTCCGGAATGGTCCGGAGGTAAAGAATTATATATAGGAAGTGCTATTTCGGCCATCGGGACAAGTTTCGGGGTCACCGGTATTGTACCGGGACCACCGGAAGGGTCCCGGGGGTCCATCGGGTGGGGCCACCTGCCCCGGGGGGGCACATGGGCTGTAGGGGGTGCGCCTTGGCCTATATGGGCCAAGGGCACCAGCCCCAAGAGGCCCATGCGCCAAGAGAAGAGGAAAAGGAAGAGTCCTAAAGGGGGAAGGCACCTCCGAGGTGCCTTGGGGAGGAGAGACTCCTCCCTGGCCGCATCCTTCCTTGGAGGAAGGGCCAAGGCTGCGCCCCCCTCTCCCTTGGCCCTATATATAGTGGGGGGAAGGGAGGGCAGCAACACCTGAGCCCTGGCGCCTCCCTCTCCCACCCATGACACATCTCCCTCCTCCCACAGCGCTTGGCGAAGCCCTGTTGGAATCCCGCTACTTCCACCACCACGCCATCGTGCTACTGGATCTCCATCAACCTCTCCTTCCCCCTTGCTGGATCAAGAAGGAGGAGACGTCGCTGCTCCGTACGTGTGTTGAACGCGGAGGTGCCGTCCGTTCGGCGCTAGGATCATCGGTGATTTGAATCACGACAAGTACGACTCCATCAACCCCGTTCTCTTGAACGCTTCCGCGCGCGATCTACAAGGGTATGTAGATCCACTCCTCCCTCGTTGCTAGATGACTCCATATATTGATCTTGGTGACACGTAGGAAAATTTTGAATTATTGCTACGTTCCCCAACAGTGGCATCATGAGCTAGGTCTATGCGTAGTTTCTATGCACGAGTAGAACACAAAGTAGTTGTGGGCGTTGATTTTGTTCAATATGCTTACCATTACTAGTCCAATCTTGTTTCGACGGTATTGTGGGATGAAGCGGCCCGGACCAACCTTACACGTACGCTTACGTGAGACCGGTTCCACCGACTAACATGCACTAGTTGCATAAGGTGGCTGGCGAGTGTCTGTCTCTCCCACTTTAGTCGGATCGGATTCGATGAAAAGGATCCTTATGAAGGGTAAATAGCAATTGGCGTATCACATTGTGGTTTTTGCGTAGGTAAGAAACGTTCTTGCTAGAAACCCATAGCAGCCACGTAAAACATGCAAACAACAATTAGAGGACGTCTAACTTGTTTTTGCAGGGTATGCTATGTGAT
>NW_021215155.1:0-1421 GCF_002162155.2 Triticum dicoccoides | reverse complement strand
AATGATGGTAATAAAATAAAATTGTGAATATTATTGCTTCGCACTTCATATTGTTTTTTAGAGTAGCCCCGCTTATTCTTGGTCGTCGCGTTGTAGATGAACTCGCAAATGTAGTATCCACAATAATCATTCCTGGGTTCCTGCCACAAGCACTTTACGAGAAATAGAGGTTAGTCAAACTGATAATCAAGCATATAAATGGTATTGATGAAACTAGCTAGAATCAATGGGAGATGCGCGGAACTAGCTAGTAGTACTTACTTTCGGGTGTGTAAATCACAGCTCCCCTGGCAGTCCCGGACCTTGTGCGGTGAACTCTTTCCAAACCCTGCTAGACAAAGAAAACAATTACTTGATATGAGGAAATGAACAAAGTTCCAATGTGGTGCAATAATGATCTATTGAACTTACTTCTCGAGCATTTTAGTCATGGCCGCATACTCCTCGGTTTTTTTTCGTTTCGAATCTAAGACGGTTACTAGTCCCTTCTCAGGCTTAATCTCTAGGAGAATAAAGTGGAAGTTGCACACGCATGCATAACTCATCAATTACATTACTATAACCTCCAGTAATAAGGGAAACCGAATATGCACAAGACAGTAACACTCACTTGAAGTTGTAAGGAAAGAGTATTTTATCTTTGTTTTGATTTTGAAGCAACGATTTTAGCAAGTTGGCCTCGGTTTCTTTGGTATCATATTTAACATTCCTGTCATCTATGACATTTGTCTTAATGAACCCAATACCATAGATTTCCGCTTCTGCATTCAACGATCTTCAATCTGCATAATATAGTGAGGATAATTATATATACATGCAATGAAAGAGCTGAGCTATATATAGAGACTTAATTACAGAAGTAGTACTTACAGACAGTAGCAAGTGATGATTTTTTTATCGAGGGCCTTCTGATTGAAAAACTGGAAGAACTCCTCGAATGGAACAGACAACAGATCAATTCCAACGAGGTCGTGCTCCTCTTTAACTCCCAACATCAAAATATCCTTCCTAGACTTGTTGTGTATTTGAATTCGTCCACCTCCATTGTATCAAAATGTGCATCGTCGGGCACGTAATCTGCAGGATTGGTACCGGGCACCATTCCCAGATGATTAACGATGATATCCCTAGACACCTTGAGCGGGGGGCACGATTGGTTCTTGTTCGCCGAGCTGGGAAATATTTTCCCACTTCTTCGTTCTACTAACTTTAGATCACTGCAAGTACTTCCCGACCGCTCCCCTTACTGATATAAACTTTCAATAATGAGATCATAGTTGGTTTGCGGCGGAGACGGTGGTGGTCACTTTAGGGCATCGATAGTGCACAGAACTTTCACGTGATCTATCTTCTCCTCCGGAGGTGCATGTTTCATAGCTCTTCGCGTTTCAATGAAGTCCTTCACATAGGCTTGACAGATT
>NW_021215154.1:0-1288 GCF_002162155.2 Triticum dicoccoides | reverse complement strand
ATGGCGTTCTCGTAGGGAGACGGGAGCGGATCCATAGTGGTGTATTGATATGGTGAATATGTGGACTCGTGTGCGCCACCTCAAAGAGTCGCTTGCAGTCGTAGTTCAGGATAGCCACCGAGTCAAAGCTGGCTTGCTGCAGTTAAACCCCACCATCCCCTTTGTTGATAACGATGCATATGTAGATAGTTCTGATGTAAGTCTTGCTGGGTACATTTGTACTCACGTTTGCCTATTTTATGTTTTTGCAGAGAGACTTCAGTCTCACTAGTAGTTCCACGTGGACTTCGACGTTTAGCTTGATACCTCAGCTACGATCTTGTGCCCTCGGCAGGATCTGATAGATAGTCAGGCTTCTCAGCCTTTTTCATTTATAGATGTCTGTACCCAGACATGATAGCTTCCGCTTGTGCTTTGACTTGTATGCTCTGATTGTTGGGTCATGAGACCCCTGTTTGTAATATCTCGCTCCTCGGAGCCTATTCAATAGATTACTTGAGTCGTAGAGTCATGTTGTGATGCCATGTTGTATTTGCACATATCGAGCATATTGTGTGTATGTTATTGAAATTCTTGGTATGTGTGGGATCTGACCATCTAGTTGTTTATCTTTAGTAGCCTCTCTTACGGGGAAATGTCTCCTAGTGTTTCCACCGAGCCATGGTGTCTTGCTACTGCTCCGGAACACTTAGGCTGGCCGGCATGTGTCCTTCTTCGTTCCTGTGTCTGTCCCTTCGGGGAAATGTCACGCATTGAGTACCGGAGTCCTGTTAGCCCGCTACAGCCCGGTTTACCGGAGTCCTGCTAGCCCAGTGCTACAGCCCGGACCCACTTGCTGATGACCGACACGTTCGATGCTGGGTCATGGATGCCTGTCCCTGTAAGTCTGTGCCACTTTGGGTTTACGACTAGCCATGTCAGCCCGGGCTCTTTATCATATGGATGCTAGCGACACTATTATATACGTGAGCGAAAATGCGCAAACGGTCCCGGGCAAAGGTAAGGCGACACCGTGGGGATACCGTGCGTGAGGCCGCAAAGTGATATGAGGTGTTACCGGCTAGATCGATGTGACATTGAGTCGGGGTCCTGACAGCGTTGGTATCAGAGCTTGACTGCCTGTAGGATTACTAAGCCAAACTGGTCGAAGTTGAGTCTAGAAATTCTTTAGTTATATAAGGGAATTGATTGTGGGATGGAACGTAAGGCTCTTTTTACTCCTTATACCTCATGGCCTTCTGATCTGAGTCATCATCTTCTCTTCTACGGGGATTAAGAACTAGGCTTT
>NW_021215153.1:0-1184 GCF_002162155.2 Triticum dicoccoides | reverse complement strand
CTAGTCTGAATTATTCTACTTATGATAAAGAATTATATGCTCTTGTTCAGACTTTAGAAACATGGCAACATTATTTATGGCCCAAAGAATTTGTTATACATTCTGATCATGAATCTTTGAAACATATTAAAAGTCAAGCTAAACTGAATCGTAGACATGCTAAATGGGTTGAATTCATTGAGACTTTCCCTTATGTCATTAAACACAAGAAGGGAAAAGAAAATGTTATTGCTGATGCATTGTCTCGTCGCTATACTATGCTTTCACAACTTGACTTCAAAATATTTGGTTTGGAGACCATCAAAGATCAATATGTGCATGATGCTGATTTTAAAGATGTAATGTAGAATTGTAAAGAAGGAAGAATGTGGAACAAGTTTGTTGTTAACGATGGATTTGTGTTTCGTGCTAACTAGCTATGCATTCCAGCTAGCTCCGTTCGTCTTTTGTTGTTGCAGGAGGCGCATGGAGGAGGATTAATGGGACACTTTGGCGTGAAGAAGACGGAGGACTTACTTGCTACACATTTCTTTTGGCCAAAGATGAGACGGGATGTTGAGCGGTTTATTGCTCGCTGCACTACATGTCAAAAAGCTAAGTCACGACTCAATCCTCATGGTTTATATATGCCTTTGCCTGTACCTAGTGTTCCTTGGGAGGATATATCTATGGACTTTGTTTTAGGTTTACCTCGAACAAAGAAGGGGAGGGATAGCATATTTGTTGTCGTGGATAGATTCTCGAAAATGGCACACTTTATACCATGTCATAAAAGCGATGATGCTGTTAATGTTGCTGATTTGTTCTTTCGTGAAATTATTCGCTTGCATGGTGTGCCAAATACTATTGTTTCAGATCGTGATACTAAATTTCTTAGCCACTTTTGGAGATGTTTATGGGCTAAGTTGGGGACTAAAATGCTTTTTAGTACTACTTGTCACCCCCAAACTGATGGACAAACTGAAGTAGTCAATAGAACGTTGTCTACTATGCTTAGGGCTGTTTTGAAGAATAATAAGAAAATGTGGGAGGAATGCTTGCCTCATATTGAATTTGCTTATAATCGTTCATTGCATTCTACTACTAAGATGTGCCCTTTTGAAGTTGTGTATGGTTTCCTACCTCGTGCACCTATTGATTTGTTGCCTCTTCCATCTTCGGAGAAGGTTAATTTTGATGCTAAA
>NW_021215152.1:0-4209 GCF_002162155.2 Triticum dicoccoides | reverse complement strand
GGTCGGATTTTCTATGGTCATAGACTGGGTGCGAGTGACGAATTGGCCACAGAAGATCTGGGCCTAGGCGCGTCATCATGGCCCAATGATTGCCTGGGCCCCGGGTCGGCGGAATCAGCCCCCGCGTCCGCCAGGCGAGTCGTGGCGCGCCGCGCGTACATGTGCAGTTGGGCACCTGACTGGACACAGCTCGGGCCAGTACCGGCCTGCCGCTTGTTGGGCTTGGATTTGCTTGCGCGAGGGGAGGCACTGCGGCCCGCCAGGCTCTGCCGCGTGGCTAGCGCGGACTCGCACGTGCGACCACCTGCTCCTGGCGTGGCTAGCGTGGCTATCGGTGAGAAATGACACCTATGGGATCACTGGAATCCCTTCTACATTCACGGGGCGCGGGGATCGTGAGGAGAGCGGGACTAACAGACGACACAAAGGGGATTTACCCAGGTTCGGGACGCAAAGATGCGTAAAACCCTACGATCCTGCTTTGGTGGATGTATTAGTGTTCTTGAGCTCTTGAACTAGCTCTAGGTGTTGCGAGGTTCGAAAGAGCCGAATCCTTCTCCCGTGCGCCATGGTCCTCCTTTTATAGGCAAAAGGGGCTGCCACAGTGGCACACGAGAGGTGGAAAGTGCTACAGTGTTGCGAGCTTATCGCTGGTTATTACAGGACAAAGCGCATTAAATGCAAGCCTTAGGTGTCCCTTCACTTTATCGGGGACGGGGGCGAGGCCCGTCCCGTCCGTCGTCGCTCCTCCTTGCTTCGACACGCGCCCTGGCCAGCGATGCATGCGGTGCCATGTAGGTAGGCAGGCAGCTGAGGTGGCGTGGTGGTGGAGCCTCCACGAAGGGTTGCTTGTTTCCACGCAGGTGCATGCCCAGCTGGCTGGGTCGGCAGCTGCATGTGAACAGCGGCAAAGACTTGGCTGGCGCGGGCCTGTCAGTGGCCTCGCCGGTGTGCTTGGCGAGGGTCTTGCCAGGTGGCCCGGCAAGGGTCTTGTCGTGGCGCGCTGGCTTCCCCGACAAGGATCTTGTCGGGGGTCTTGTGGGTTTCTTCGGTGAGGATGGTTGCCTCCCTATCCTCACTTGATCTTGATTATTCTATGTCTTCACAAAGATCTTCTTGCCACCACGGAGGTGCCTCCCGAGCCCTGTCCTGACGTGTTTGTCTAGCGTTGGCGGGCTCAAGGGTGGCTCGCTTCGGCTGGCGTGGGCGAGCTGCCCCAGCAAGGGTCTTGCCGGGGCTGCTGAGGCTGCCCCGGCAAGGGTCCTTGCCGGGGAAACCTGCTACGCCTATCTGACCTTCGTGGCCTTGGTCCTTGTCGTCGCTTCGTTTTCCTTGTGGCTTCGGCTTCTCTCCGGCTTCCCTTTCCTGCTTTGTTTATGTGTGGCTGTGGCGGGAGGCTCTGACTGCCCGTGCACAAGTAAAGGGGTCAAAAGGGGAGCCCCTACTTTTGTACACTAACAGCGGCAGATTCACTGCCAAGTGCGGATCTCGAAGCCGATCTGCTGTGCAGCTGCAGCACCTGACCCGATCCCGAGGAAGATCTGTCCCCCGAGCCAGGACACATGAAATAATGGCCTGTGTTGCGTTTTCTTCATTATTTTCTGTAATTTTGACAGTGTTGTTTTCTTCATTGTTTTCTGCATCATCACAAGACTCGTGGAGAGGATTAGTAGGGTTAGTCAACATATGATCATGACAATTTGTAACACCCCCTTGATCATATCCAGAGAGATGAGGTGGTAGGAGCAAGATTTCCTTGCGAAGTAGTGCACCGGCGTTAGGATGAAGATCAGAAAACGGAAACTTTGTCTCATCAAAAACAACATCGCATGAAATATACACCCTATCGGTGGGGATGTCAAGGCACTTGACACCTTAGTGCTGGGCACTGTATCTAAGAAAAGCACATTGTTTTGATCTAAACATGAATTTTCTATTGTTGTAAGGACGGAGATTTGGCCAACAAGCACAGCAAAGGCACAGAGGGATGAGTAGTCTGGTTTGACATGGAGAAGTCGTTCAATAGGTGTTTCATTATTGATGACACGGCTAGGTAACATGTTGATGATGTGGACAGCCTTAAGAAACGCCTCGTCCCAAAATTTGAGAGGCATAGAGGCTTCTGCTAGGAGTGCCAAACCGACCTCAACGATGTGCCTATGTTTGTGTTCGGCTGCCCTGTTTTGTTGGTGAGCGTGGGGGCATGATACATGGTGAGATATGCCTATGCTTTGGAAGAAGGAATTGAGTTTCTCGTATTCCCCTCCCCAATCGGATTGGACAGCTATAATTTTGCTGTCAAACTTTCTTTCAACAAGTGCTTGAAAGTTTTTAAAGACTTGAAACACATCGGACCTCTTCTTAAGAAGATAAATCCATTGGAACTTGCTATAGTCATCTATGAAACTCACATAGTATGTGTGTCTGCCAACAGAAGAGGGAGCAGGGCCCCATACATCAGAAAAGATCAATTGCAACGGCTTAGTGGAGACACTAGTGGATATGGGATATGGTAGTTGATGACTTTTAGCACACTGACATGAATCACAAATAGTTTCAATATTGCGCTCACCAACAAATGGGAGCTTATTTTTCCTAAGTAATTTTTCAACCAAAGAAAAAGAGGCATGTCCTAAACGATCGTGCCATCATGTGGACGAAAGCTTGATAGCACCACAATCTTGTTTACTGAATCTTCTAAACTCCGGAATCAACGGGTAGAGCCCTCGAACACATCTACCTCGATAGAGAACTTTCTTCGTGGCATGATCCTTAATCAAAAAGAAATAAGGATGGAACTCAAGAAAAACATGGTTGTTAATAGCAATTCTATGAACAGATAGAAGATTTTTGTGGGCACTAGGAACATGCAGAATTCTTTTGAGGTATATTTTGCGTTTAGGGGTATTAAAAATTGAATGACCAATCTGATGTATGCCCATACCTTCACCACTGGCTGTGTGGATTTGATCTTTGCCACGATATTTCTCCTTCATGGTGACCTTCTCGAGCTCATTGGTGATGTGGTTGGTGGCTCCACTATCGACGTACTAGTTCGTGTCGACCCCGTAGGAACCATCGACAGCAGCATCAACTTTTTCTTCGTCTTGCGAGGAGTCGCCGTCATCCTCTTCGTAACGGTACAAACAGTCCTTCACCGTGTGATCGGGCTTGCCACAAATTTGGCAGCGAGGCAAGTCCGGGCGCGATCTGTTGGAGCCGCCACCACGGCGCCCTTTTGAGCTGCCGGAGCGTCCGCCGCCGCGAGTGTTGTTGGAGTAGCTGCCGCCGCCGCCGGATCCAAACCTCCCTTTGCCACGCGAGGAGGCACGAGAGCGAGAGCCGCCACCACGGCCTCTAGAGACGGAGTTCGCCGAGGACTTGAAGCCGCCACCGGAGCCGTGGTACTGCGCCATGCGCTGATCAAAATTGCTAAGCATGGCAAAAAGCTCGTCAAGTGTTACCGGAGTGACGTGGTAGTCTCTCTCTCTCACAGCAGAAACAGAGCTGGTTTCGCTTTTGGCTGTTTTGCAGGACTTTGGGCCGTCTCGAGAAGAAGATCAACGGTTCCTCCTTCGGGGTCTTGCCTTCTCCACCAAGCAAGCCTACGGCACCATCATGGCAAGGCCAGAAACGGACCTCATTTCCCCACTCATCTGGAATACCAAGGCTCCTCGCAAGACAAAAATCTTCGCTTGGCTTCTATTCAAAGATCGCCTAAGCACCGCCGTCAATCTTGCCCACAAGAATATAATCTCCTCCGACTTATGCACACGCTGTGCTATGCTACCCGAAGACTCCACTCACCTCTTCATCACACGCCCCCTCGCCAACAGAATTTGGCAGCGACTGGGTGTTCTGCCACACGAAGCTGACCTTAATGAACTTTGGGATGCTCCACTGCCTCAACACCTGCCCAAAAATGCATGGTCCCTCGTCCTCCTTGCGCTACTCTCAAATATTTGGGCAGCGCGAAACGACATGCTCTTTAGGAATGTAGATCAATCTTCTGTAATAACAGTTAGGAATATTCTATCGGACTTGGATCTCTAGTCACACTGTCTTGTTGATACGGGTGACAAGGAGGACGTTTCCTCGTGGCGTTCCTACCTCTCTGCACGACGCATCGTGCCTATGTAATCTGGACCTGCTGTCTCTGCAGCTGTTTTGAGCAATATATTCAGGTGGGGAACTCCCCCCCTCCCCCCC
>NW_021215151.1:0-2300 GCF_002162155.2 Triticum dicoccoides | reverse complement strand
CAATTTTCCCGAAGGAATTCTCGTAGTGCGGCTTCGATATCGGGATTTAATTGTGCCCCAATGGAGGTCGTCTTTGTGGGGTCGGTTGGATGGACCTGGAATTTGACTATTTCGTCTGCTGGTTTAAAAGAGGTGGACTTGGACCTCTTATCGAGTATCACGTCGTCCCTATCCACCGTGGAGCGCAGCGCAGTTAGTTCCTCTGCCGCTAGGGCTTCGGATAGTGCCTCTAGGGCTAATGCGGCTGTCTTATTTTCGGCGCGGAGTGCAATATCTGGATCGCTAGCTAGAGTGATGATTCCATTAGGGCCGGGCATTTTAAGCTTCATGTACCCGTAATGGGGTATAGCTTGGAAGATTGTGAATGCCTCTCACCGTAACAAGGCGTGATATCCGCTGCCGAATGGGGCCACTTGGAACGTGACCTCTTCGGACCTGTAATTGTCCGGCGAGCCTAACACTACGTCGAGTGTGATTTTTCCTGTGCAGCGTACTTCTCGACTAGGGATTATCCCCCTGAAGGTTGTGCTGCTTCGCTCAATGCGGCTCCAGTCAATATCCATTTTTTGAAGGGTTTCCTCGTAGATGAGGTTTAATCCGCTGCCGCCATCCATGAGTACCTTGGTAAGGCGAAAGCCGTCCACTATCGGACTGAGGACCAATGCGGCTGGCGCTCTAGCTGTCCGGAATGTAGGTTCGTCGTTGGCGTTGAAGGTGATAGCCGTGTCACTCCATGGATTTGCTGTTGCTACTTGGTAGACTTCGGCAAGGCTGCGGATTGTCCGTTTTCGCATGGTATTTGATGCGAAAGTCTTGAAGACTGTTAATACCGTACCGGTACTGCTGGGCTGTTTGCCCGGGGCTAAAAAGCCTTCGCCACTTTTGGCCACCTGCCATAATATCCAACATGCTCGAAGGCTGTGTGTTGGAGTGGCACCCTCCGTACTGTGGATTTTGCAGGGTCCGTTGAGCCAGCCCTCCAGTACGGTTCCATGCCCTTTAGGGGGTTTTTGCTTTTTGGTTTTTAACCCAGGTGCTTGGGTATGGCGCACCCTTTTACTTCGAACTAGGGTTGTAGTCAAGGCCGGACTGTCCCAAAACCTAGTTTCGGTGTTCCTGGCACTCTCCACCGCATAGTATTTGTGTACGATGGTCGCTAGGTCGATGAAGCGTATAACTTCGTGACGACTTATGGCGTCCATGATTCCCTTGTCCGTGCAATTGTTGTAGAAGATTGAAATCGCGCTTTCTTCGCAGCAGTCCTTTATCCTGTTCATAACCAGGAGGAATCTGGCCCAGCAATGATGTACTGTTTCATCGGGCTCTTGCCGTATTCGAGATAGATCTCTTATGTTTGGGTGGGTGGGTGGAATCAAGTTCGGAACCCCGCCCGATCTGAGGCTCAAAGGCCAGGAAGTTTCCGGACTTGGAAGCTTGACATGCTGGATGCTTTCCAACGAATCTAGTTCAATGCCTGACTCTAAGTTCAGTATTTGACTAGCGTCCGTCCCTCCGTGGGAATTCGGCTTGGAGAGATCGGGAATCCGGACATAGTTAGTTTTCAGCGTAGAAGAAGATTTGCCGCATTGTTCCTCTACCACAACAATGTGGTGGGTAGCGTGGGGAGAGTTGATTTCTCTTAGATCGGTTTTGAGCCCAATTTGATCATAGTCTGTAGCGACTCCCAGGGCGGCGATGCGATCCAAGAGCTCGTTCACAGAGGAGAGCTCAATCGGATCTAACCGCTCGGCGAATTCCGAGCTGACGCGAAGATCGCTTTTGATGACCTGAGAGGTCATCGTCGGAGCGGTGGCCGAACTGGCGGTCATAAGAAAACCACCTAGCCGGATAGTTTGGCCGGTGGCCAGAGCTCCCTTGACGACGGCGCCGTGTTTAAAGACGGGAAAAGGCATCCTGACAAGACAGAGGAACTCTCAATGAAAGCACCAATGTCGGTGCCAAAATCGGCGAATCTCGGGTAGGGGGTCCCGATCTGTGTGTCTAGGCGGATGGTAACAGGAGACGAGGGACACGATGTTTTTACCCAGGTTCGAGCCCTATTGATGGAGGTAAAACCCTACGTCCTGCTTGATTAATATTGATGATGTGGGTTACAAGAGTAGATCTACCACGAGATCAAGGAGGCTAAACCCTAGAAGCTAGCCTATGGTATGATTGTTGTTCGTCCTACGGACTAAAGCCATCTGGTTTATATAGACACCGGAGAGGGCTAGGGTTACACAGAGTCGGTTACAATGGTAGGAGATCTACATATCCGTATCGCCAAGCTTGCCTTCCAC
>NW_021215150.1:0-752 GCF_002162155.2 Triticum dicoccoides | reverse complement strand
GGGGGGGTTGTTTAATTAAATTAAACTAACTAATTAACAGGGGGCTGGCCCCACCTGTCATCGACCCAGGGGGGTCAAACCTCGGTCAAATGACCCAAACAGGCCGGCGGCTCAACGCCGGCGGCAACAGGCACGGCGGAGGGCTTCGGGATCGCTCCTCCGGCGTCCAAATGGACGGAGGAGAGCGGCTACGGGGAGCTGGAGCTCACCCGCACCCGTTTCAGCAAGCAGCAGCAGCTAGGGCGGCCGGGGACGATGGCCCCGAGCTCGGCAGCGGCGGCCGGAGCTCGGGCGTGCTCGGGTTCGGCGTTACACGGCACGGCGAGGTCAGCTGATGGGCTCTACGGGATGCTGGGGTCACCAGGAACACCCGGAGACAACGAGCGCAGGCGGAGGAGCTCGGGAGCACGGAGCTCACCGGCCATGGCGGACGGCAGCTTCGGGTGCTCGTGGGGCGGTGGCTACAGGGTGCACGCGAGGGAGAGAGATGAGGGGAAACGAAGGCAAGCTCACAAGGGTTGCGACGGTGGCCTCGGGGAGCTCGGGGAGGCACCGGAGCCGACGAATTTGACGAAGATGGCCGGCGGGTCCGAGGTAGAAGACGACGGCGATGGCGGTGATGCAGGGGCTCCCGCGGTGTGCTTCTCGGCGAGGAGGAAGAGGGGGTCGGGGCGGATCTCCTGGGTACTTCGGGTGGCAGTGAGGAGCACGGTGGCTACGGCGAACGGCGTCGGCGACGACGAGCTCCGCTC
>NW_021215149.1:0-2420 GCF_002162155.2 Triticum dicoccoides | reverse complement strand
ATTTCAGGAAAGTTCAATGATTGGCATGGCATGGATTAGGAATGTGGACCCTCAAAATCCTAAGGACAAAGGATTGGCTCAAGCTCTAAAAGCTTAAGACTCTACATTTTACTTTTAGTGATCCAAGATCACATTGAGTCTATAGGAAAGCCAATACTATTAAAAGGGGATGAGGTGTTGCTTAATGGCTTGCTTGCTCTCATGAAGCTTAGTGATATGCTCCAAAGCCCTCAACCACTTTCTCACATCCACATATGTCCCAAACCAAAAGTCAAAATCGACCCCACCGATTTGATTCATCCGGCGCCACCAAGTTCATTTGACATAGCCACTTCTAGAAACCCTAGTCTTTTTGGTCTCACCGATAGGGATCACGGTCTCACTGAGATGGGATTTTAAACTCTCTGTTTCCCTTCGTAACGTTTCGGCAAACCGAGATGAGCTTATCTAGTAACTTCTTAAGATCAGATCTCTCATTGCAAGCAAGAAAATCCCTAGTAGTCTCTTCATGCATAACATAACCCTCAGGAACAACATGCAATTTATATTTAGGGGGAGAATCTTCATCATCACTTTCATCAATATTATCAGTTTCAATAATTTCATTCTCTCTAGCCCTAGCAAGTTGTTCATCAAGAAATTCACCTAATGGCACAGTAGTATCAAGCATAGAAGTAGTTTCATCATAAGTATCATGCATAGCAGAAGTGGCATCATCAATAACATGCGACATATCAGAATTAATAGCAGAAGCAGGTATAGGTGTCGCAAGTTTACTCATAACAGAAGGTGAATCAAGTGCAGAGCTAGATGGCAGTTCCTTACCTCCCCTCGTAGTTGAGGGATAAATCTTAGTTCTTTCGTCTTTCAAGTTCCTCATAGTGATCAGCAGATATAAATCCCAAGTGACTCAAAGAATAGAGCTATGCTCCCCAGCAACAACACCAAAAAATAGTCTTAATAACCCACAAGTATAGGGGATCGCAACAGTTTTCGAGGGTAGAGTATTCAACCCGAATTTATTGATTCGACACAAGGGGAGCCAAAGAATATTCTCAAGTATTAGAGTTGAGTTGTCAATTCAACCACACCTGGATAACTTAGTATCTCTAGCAAAGTATTTAGTAGCAAAGTAGCTTGGAAGCAATAGTAACAGTGGCAAAAGTAACAGTAGCAGTTTTGTAGTAATTGTAACAGTGGCAACGGTAAAGTAACTAAGCAAAGATCAATATGTGAAAAGCTCATAGGCATTGGATCAGTGATGGATAATTATGTCGGATGCGATTCCTTATGCAATAGTTATAACATAGGGTGACACAGAACTAGCTCCAGTTCATCAATGTAATGTAGGCATGTATTCCGAATATTGTCATACGTGCTTATGAAAAAGAACTTGCATGACATCTTTTGTTCTACCCTCCCGTGACAGCGGGGTCCTATTGGAAACTAAGGGATATTAAGGCCTCCTTTTAATATAGTACCGGACCAAAGCATTAACACTTAGTGAATACATGAACTCCTCAAACTACGGTCATCACCGGTAAGTATCCCGATTATTTTCACTTCAGGGTTAACAGATCATAACACATAATAGGTGACTATAGACTTGCAAGATAGGATCAAGAACTCACATATATTCATGAAAACATAATAGGTCAGATCTGAAATCATGGCACTCGGGCCCTAGTGACAAGCATTAAGCATAGCAAAGTCATAACAACATCCATCTCAGAACATAGTGGATACTAGGGATCAAACCCTAACAAAACTAACTTATTTACATGGTAAATCTCATCCAACCCATCATCGTCCAGCAAGCCTATGATGGAATTACTCATGCACGGCGGTGAGCATCATGAAATTGGTGATGGAGGATGGTTGATGATGACGACATCGACGGATTCCCCTCTCCGGAGCCTCGAACGGACTCCAGATCAGCCCTCCCGAGAGAGTTTAGGGATTGGCGGCGGCTCCGTATCGTAAAATGGATGAATCCTTCTCCTCTATTTTTTTCTCCCCAAACGTGAATATATGGAGTTGGAGTTGAGGTTGGTCGAGCTCCATGTGGCCCACGAGGCAGGGGGGCGCGCCCTAGGGGGGCACCCTCGTGGATAGGATGTGGGACCCCTAGTATTTATTCTTTCGCCCGTATTTTTTATTAATTCCAAAAATTTGCTCCGTGGATTTTCAGGTCATTCCAAGAACTTTTATTTCTCCACAAAAATAACACCATGGCAGTTCTGCTAAACACATCGTCAATCCGGGTTAGTTCCATTCAAATCATGCAAGTTAGGGTCCAAAACAAGGGCAAAAGTGTTTGGAAAAGTAGATACGATGTGGACGTATCAACTCCCCCAAGCTTAAACCTTTGCTTGTCCTCAAGCAATTCAGTTGATAAACCGAAAGTGATAAAGAAAAAC
>NW_021215148.1:0-1076 GCF_002162155.2 Triticum dicoccoides | reverse complement strand
GCGGCGGTGGAGCAGGGGAGGGTGCGGGGGGTGCCCGTTGGCGGCGATGGAGCGGGGGAGGGTGCGGGGGGCCAGGTGCTCGTCGGCGGCGGTGGAGGGGGATCGAGATCGAGTGTCCTCATGAATTCAAAAAGTGCCCGTGAAATTTAAAAATATTCATGATATCAAAAAGTGCCCATGAAATACAATCGAGAAATGAAGACTACGATTTAAATACAATCGATATTAGCTAGCTATCTGTTCACAATCTTCTTGCCCTTCTTTTTCGCAAATGGAGTTCTTCTGTGGAACGGACGTCCTTTAGGTAGGGTGGTCCTGCTTCTTCTTGTGGTGTGTGCTGCTACTTCGTCGTCATCATGTTCGATCTTCGGGTCGTCGTACTTGTCGAAGTCTTGCTCATTGGCTACTACATCCATTCCGATGATCTTCCTTTTGCCTCTCCTCATGACAACACGACTGGGCTTTGACGGGTCGGTAATGAAGAAGCATTGGTCCACTTGGGAAGCCAGTACCCATGGCTTATTTTTCGCGGTGACGTTTGCGCCCGCGGTCTTGGATTTGGCTTCAGGTATAACCATGGTGGTTAAATACTGGTCTTCTTTTAGGACGCTCTTGGCCCATCTGACATGGAACATCGGGACCTTCTCTCCAGCGTAGCTCAGCTCCCAGATCTCCTCGATCCTTCCGTAATATCTGTCCTTGTCGTTACCGGTGTAGGATTCCATCGTTACCCCGGAGTTCTGATAACCATCGCTCTTCGTGTCCTTGTTCTCGGTGTAGAATGTGTAGCCGTTGATATCGTACGCCTCATAAGTCACCAGGTTGTGCTCGGCGCCCTGTGACAAGGCGAATATGAGTTGTTCTTCCGCGGAAGAATCCTCATGTAAAGGGTACGACAGAAGCTTCTGCTTGAACCAACGCGTGAAACATGAGTTGTGTTCTTTGATTATATCTCCGTCCGTCCTCTGTTGGCCTCGGTCATTATACGTCTTCTCAATAAAGGTTTTGTGCTCTACCACCCAAGGATCGACCACGTCTATGTGTTGTAGTGCGACTAGGTTTGCTCTTTCAAAGTC
>NW_021215147.1:0-1924 GCF_002162155.2 Triticum dicoccoides | reverse complement strand
CGTGTGCTCAATCTCGGAGGTGCTGTAGTTTCGGTGCTTGATCGGTTGGATCGTGAAGACGTACGACTACTTCCTCTACGTCGTGTCATCGCTTCCGTAGTCGGTCTGCGTTGGGTACGTAGACAACACTCTCCCCCTCGTTGCTATGCATCACATGATCTTGCGTGTGCGTAGGAAATTTTTTGAAATTACTATGAAACCCAACAGTGGTCTCAGAGCTAGGTTATTTATGTTGATGTTATATGCACGAGTAGAACACAAGTGAGTTGTGGACGATACAAGTCATACTGCCTACCAGCATGTCATACTTTGGTTCGGCGGTATTGTTGGACGAGACGACCCGGACCAACCTTACGCGTACGCTTACGCGAGACCGGTTCCCTCGACGTGCTTTGCACATAGATGGCTTGCGGGCGACTGTCTCTCCAACTTTAGTTGAACCAAGTATGGCTACGCCCGGTCCTTGCGAAGGTTAAAACGGAGTCTATTTGACAAACTATCGTTGTGGTTTTGATGCGTAGGTGAGATTGGTTCTTACTTAAGCCCGTAGCAGCCACGTAAAACTTGCAACAACAAAGTAGAGGACGTCTAACTTGTTTTTGCAGGGCATGTTGTGATGTGATATGGTCAAGACATGATGCTTAATTTTATTGTATGAGATGATCATGTTTTGTAACCGAGTTATCGGCAACTGGCAGGAGCCATATGGTTGTCGCTTTATTGTATGCAATGCAATCGTGATGTAATGCTTTACTTTATTACTAAGTGGTAGTGATATTCGTGGAAGCATAAGATTGGCGAGACGACAACGATGCTACGATGGAGATCAACGTGTCGCGCCGGTGACGATGGTGATCATGACGGTGCTTCGGGGATGGAGATCACAAGCACAAGATGATGATGGCCATATCATATCACTTATATTGATTACATGTGATGTTTATCTTTTTATGCATCTTATCTTGCTTTGATTGACGGTAGCATTATAAGATGATCTCTCACTAAATTATCAAGAAGTGTTCTCCCTGAGTATGCACCGTTGCTAAAGTTCGTCGTGCCCAGACACCACGTGATGATCGGGTGTGATAAGCTCTACGTCCATCTACAACGGGTGCAAGCCAGTTTTGCACACGCAGAATACTCAGGTTAAACTTGACGAGCCTAGCATATGCAGATATGGCCTCGGAACACGGAGACCGAAAGGTCGAGCGTGAATCATATAGTAGATATGATCAACATAACGATGTTCACCATTGAAAACTACTCCATCTCACGTGATGATCGGTCATGGTTTAGTTGATTTGGATCACGTAATCACTTAGAGGATTAGAGGGATGTCTATCTAAGTGGGAGTTCTTAAGTAATATGATTAATTGAACTTAAATTTATCATGAACTTAGTCCTGGTAGTATTTTGCAAATTATGATGTAGATCAATAGCTCGCGTTGTTGCTATCCTGTGTTTATTTTTGATATGTTCCTAGAGAAAATTGTGTTGAAAGATGTTAGTAGCAATGATGTGGATTGGACCGTGATCTGAGGTTTATCCTCATTGCTGCACAGAAGAATTATGTCCTTGATGCACCGCTAGGTGACGGACCTATTGCAGGAGCAGATGCTGACGTTATGAACATTTGGCTAGCTCAATATGATGACTATTTGATAGTTTAGTGCACCATGCTTAATGGCTTAGAATCGGGACTTCAAAAACGTTTTGAACGTCATGGAGCATATGAGATGTTCCAGGAGTTGAAGTTAATATTTCAAGCAAGTACCCGAGTTGAGAGATATGAAGTCTCCAACAAGTTCTATAGCTAAAAGATGGAGGAGAATCGCTCAACTAGTGAGCATGTGCTCAGATTGTCTGGGTACTACAATCGCTTGAATCAAGTGGGAGTTTATCTTCCATATAAAATAGTGATTGA
>NW_021215146.1:0-909 GCF_002162155.2 Triticum dicoccoides | reverse complement strand
AGGGCTTCGCCGAGACTACGAGGGAGAGACGTAACGGGGGGAGATGGAGGCGCCAGGGGCTGGTGTGAAATCCCTCCTCTCCCCCCCACTATATATAGGGGTGCCAGGGGGGGCGCCGGCCCTAGTAGATGAGATCTACTAGGGGGGGCGGCGGCCAAGGGGAGGTTTCCCTCCCCCCCAAGGCACCTAGGGGTGCCTTCCACCACATGGACTCTTCCATGGTGGAAACCCTAGGCGCATGGGCCTATAGGGGCTGGTGCCCTTGGCCCATCTAGGCCAAGGCGCACTCCCTACAGCCCATGTGGCCCCCCGGGACAGGTGGCCCCACCCGGTGGACCCCCGGGACCCTTCCGGTGGTCCCGGTACAATACCGATAACCCCGAAACTTGTCCCGATGCCCGAAATAGCACTTCCTATATATAATTCTTTACCTATGGACCATTCCGGAACTCCTCGTGACGTCCGAGATCTCATCGGGACTCCGAACAACATTCGGGTTTCTGCATATACATATCTTCATAACCCTAGCGTCACCGAACCTTAAGTGTGTAGACCCTACGGGTTCGGGAGACAAGCAGACATGACCGAGACGACTCTCCGGTCAATAACCAACAGCGGGATCTGGATACCCATGTTGGCTCCCACATGCTCCACGATGATCTCATCGGATGAACCACGATGTCGAGGATTTAATCAATCCCGTACGCTATTCCCTTTGTCTATCGATATGTTACTTGCCCGAGATTCGATCGTCGGTATCCCAATACCTCGTTCAATCTCGTTACCGGCAAGTCACTTTACTCGTACCGTAATGCATGATCCCGTGACCAGACACTTGGTCACTCTGAGCTCATTATGATGATGCATTACCGAGTGGGCCCAGTGATACCTCTCCATCATACGGAGTGA
>NW_021215145.1:0-593 GCF_002162155.2 Triticum dicoccoides | reverse complement strand
ATCTAACCAGAAAGTTCAACTTAAGAACTTCGGTTTGCAAAAAGAATCAAATCAAACGGAGCAACGAAACTCAAACGGCGAAAGAAACAAGATCTGTTCACTAATCTGGACCTAGGTCAAAGTTTACAGTAGCAAAACTTGTTTAAGTTGGTTAAGCGGAAAGAGGGTCTCGAGACAAAGATCTAGGCGCTTGAATCGCCTGATTCCGACTAACGAGCAAAAATAAAAACAAAAACGAAAATCGGATCAGAAATCGCGATCAGAAATAATCGCGGATTAATCCGATAAAAGAAAACTGATGAACAGGCTAACGAACGAGCGTTCATTATCTGTAACTAACGGGCGAAAAACGTTCGTTAAAACGAACGTTCGGATGAAAGTCCGCTAAAAGGAAAAACCGAAAAGAAAAACCGGCGAACCAAAAAAACGATTAGGGTTTTCTAACAAAAACCGATCCGGTTTTCTAAAAAGAACTGAACGGTGCTAACCTCGGTGAGGTCCGGCACGGCGGGGCTCCGGCGAGGGCGGCGTGGCGCGGGGCGGCGGCAGCGTGGGCAGCAGGCGGCGGTGGCGGCTTGCGACGGGGTGGCGCG
>NW_021215144.1:0-1088 GCF_002162155.2 Triticum dicoccoides | reverse complement strand
CCGGTAACGAGATTGAACAAGGTATTGGATACCGACGATCGAATCTCGGGCAAGTAACATACCGATAGACAAAGGGAATTGAATACGAGATTGATTAAGTCCTTGACATCGTGGTTCATCCGATGAGATCATCGTGGAACATGTGGGAGCCATCATGGGTATCCAGATCCCGCTGTTGGTTATTGACCGGAGAACGTCTCGGTCATGTCTACATGTCTCCCGAACCCGTAGGGTCTACACACTTAAGGTTCGATGACGCTAGGGTTATAAAGGAAGTTTGTATGTGGTTACCGAATGTTGTTCGGAGTCCCGGATGAGATCCCGGATGTCACGAGGAGTTCTGGAATGGTCCGGAGGTAAAGATTTATATATGGGAAGTCCTATTTTGGCCACCGGAAAATGTTCGGGATTTTTCGGTATTGTACCGGGAAGGTTCTAGAAGGTTCCGGAGTGGGGCCCACCTGCATGGGGGGACCCACATGGACGTGGGTAGTGGGGGCAAGGCCCCACACCCCTGGTCAAGGCGCACCAAGATCCCCCCTTAGAAGGAATAAGATCATATCCCGAAGGGATAAGATCAAGATCCCTAAAAAGGGGGGATAACAATCGGTGGGGAAGGAAATAATGAGATTTCTTTCCTCCCACCTTGGCCAACGCCCAGATGGACTTGGAGGGCAAGAAACCAGCCCCTCCACCCCTATATATAGTGGGGAGGCGCATGGGAGCTATACACGAAGTTCTGGCACAGCCCTACCTCTCTCCCTACTCCTCCTCTCCCATGGTGCTTGGCGAAGCCCTGCTGGATTGCCACGCTCCTCCACCACCACCACGCCGTTGTGCTGCTGTTGGATGGAGTCTTCCTCAACCTCTCCCTCTCTCCTTGCTGGATCAAGGCGTGGGAGACGTCACCGGGCTGTACGTGTGTTGAACGCGGAGGTGCCGTCCGTTCGGCACTAGGATCATCGGTGATTTGAATCACGACGAGTACGACTCCATCAACCCCGTTCACTTGAACGCTTCCGCTTAGCGATCTACAAGGGTATGTAGATGCACTCTCTTTCTACTCGTTGCTGGTCTCTCCATAGATA
>NW_021215143.1:0-1221 GCF_002162155.2 Triticum dicoccoides | reverse complement strand
CATGCCCCCAAATCTTGTGTATGCGGCCTCTCACAAGTCTGGAAGTGTTGTGGCGGTTTCAAACGCCCGGCACGTGTGTCCGGTTGTTGCTCCAAAGTGTTCCTATGGGCTGACCTAACACAACCGGGTGGGGAGGTCCACTGGTCAAAGCCCGTCCGTGCAAAGTCAAAGGGATAGATCCCGTGGTCAAACGCTACAGGGTTAGGCGGGACGGGGGCACTGGGGTAGCAATGCCACTGGAGCATCGCACTGGGCCCTCATACATGCGGGGTGGTGTGGTGGCATGTCCGAAGAGGCGGGACGCGTCTCTGGGGCGTGGCCCCCCCTCACGGACGGCGATGACACGGTAGTAGACGTTCTGCGGTAACGATGCGGCGTCAATATTACTAAATACTCGGAGCACAATAAAATCATGAGTTTTTTTTTGCACGACGTGGGCACATGTGCTACAGGAATGATGGTATTTTTTCATAATTTTTGGTGATGGAGAAGTATCCGAAAAATTGCCTCTACGCGGATTGCCCTTCGCGCATCTACGGCTGACCTAACAAAACCGAGTGGGGAGGTCCACTAGTCAAAGCCCTTCCATGCAAAGTCAAAGGGCTAGATCCCGTGGTCAAACGCTACAGGTTTGGGCGGGACGGGGGCACTTGGGGTAGCAATGCCACCGGAGCGTCGCACCGGGCCCTCATAAATGCGGGGTGGTGTGGTGGCATGTCCGAAGAGGCGGGACGCGTCTCCGGTGCGTGGCCCCCCTTCACGGACGGCGATGACACGGTAGTAGACGTTCTGTGGTAACGATGCGGCGTCAATATTACTAAATACTCGGAGCGCGATAAAATCATGAGTTTTTTTGCACGACGTGGGCACATGTGCTATAGGAACGATGGTATTTTTTCATAAATTTTGGTGATGGAGAAGAATCCGAAAAATTCCCTCTACGCGGATTGCCCTTCGAGCGTCTACGGCTGTGGCCAGCGGCCTCCGGGAGCTAGCATGCCGCCACATCTTGCGTAGGCGGCCTCTCACAAGTCTGGAAGTGTTGTGGCGGTTGCAAACACCCGGCACGCGTGTCCAGAGTGTGCCTCCCCTCACGGACGGCGCCGCCGCCGGCACCTGGAGGGGGGAAACGGACGCGTGGGGTCTACACGGAGGGGATCTTGCTGTGGGTCTGGCCCGGATGTTGCTCCAAAGTGTTCCTATGGGCTGACCTAACACAAC
>NW_021215142.1:0-1345 GCF_002162155.2 Triticum dicoccoides | reverse complement strand
CAACGCTAATGTCAACATGAACTTCAACGCGTTCCTAGAGAAAACCAAGCTGAAAGATGATGGTAGCAACTATACGGACTGGGTCCGGAACCTGAGGATCATCCTCATAGCTGCCAGAAAGCAATATGTCCTAGAAGGACCGCTAGGTGACGCTCCCTTCCCAGAGAACCAAGACGTTATGAACGCTTGGCAAGCTCGTGCTGATGATTACTCCCTCGTTCAGTGCGGCATGCTTTACAGCTTAGAACCGGGGCTCCAAAAGCGTTTTGAGCACCACGGAGCATATGAGATGTTCGAAGAGCTGAAACTAGTTTTCCAAGCTCATGCCCGGGTCGAGAGATATGATGTCTCTGACAAGTTCTACAGTTGTAAGATGGAGGAAAACAGTTCTGTCAGTGAGCACATCCTGAAGATGTCTGGGTTGCACAATCGTATGACCCAGCTGAACATAAACCTCCCAGATGAGGCGGTCATTGACAGAATCCTCCAGCCGCTCCCACCAAGCTACAAGAGCTTTGTGATGAACTACAACATGCAGGGGATGGTAAAGACCATTCCTGAAGTGTTCTCGATGCTGAAGTCAGCAGAGGCTGAAATCAAGAAAGAACATCAAGTGTTGATGGTCAATAAGACCACTAAGTTCAAGAAGGGCAAGGGTAAGAAGAACTTCAAGAAGGACGGCAAAGATGTTGCCGCGCCCGGTAAGCCTGTTGCCGGGAAGAAGTCAAAGAATGGACCCAAGCCTGAGACTGAGTGCTTTTATTGCAAGGGGAAGGGTCACTGGAAGCGGAACTGCCCCAAATACTTAGCGGATAAGAAGGCCGGCAACACCAAAGGTATATTTGATATGCATGTGATTGATGTGTACCTTACCAGTACTCGTAGTAACTCCTGGGTATTTGATACCGGTGCCGTTGCTCATATTTGTAACTCACAGCAGGAGCTGCGGAATAAACGGAGACTGGCGAAGGACGAGGTGACTATGCGCGTCGGGAATGGTTCCAGAGTCGATGTGATCGCCGTCGGCACGCTGCCTCTACATTTACCTACGGGATTAGTTTTGAACCTTAATAATTGTTATTTAGTGCCATGTTTGAGCATGAACATTGTATCTGGATCTCGTTTAATACGAGATGGCTACTCATTTAAGTCTGAGAATAATGGTTGTTCGATTTATATGAGAGATATGTTTTATGGTCATGCTCCGATGGTCAATGGTTTATTCTTAATGAATCTCGAGCGTAATGTTACACATGTTCATAGTGTGGATGCCAAAAGATGTAAAGTTGATAACGATAGTCCCACATACTTGTGGCACTGCCGCCTTGGTCACATTGGTGTCAAG
>NW_021215141.1:0-926 GCF_002162155.2 Triticum dicoccoides | reverse complement strand
GCCATTTCAGATTTGAAAAAACAACAGAAAATGATAAAAACTTCAAAAAATAAAATCCTTTGAGATGTAGTTATATTAGTACATCTACTAGTTAGGAAAATTTAAAAACTTAAATTTGTACATGTTTTGCAAAAATGTGTTATGAAAAAGTAAAAGGGCTATAACTTTTGCATACGATGTAGGAAAAAAATGTATAATATATCAAAATGTTCAACTCGAAAATCCGAATCCTGTAAAGCATATGGTTCAACAAGTATCTTGGTATGGGTTACAAGTGGATGTGAAAACTTCTTTTACACAGTACGAACATTTTATTCATAGTTCTTCAAAAAGAAAACACACACTACAAAACCGATGGAAGACCACAATTGGTAACATGTTATACGGTTACTATAGGATACGCTGTTACACAAACACAATGTACGCATGCTCCACAGCTCCCCGTCACAAGTAGCGAGTCAGAGCTGCAAATCCATGTACATATAGATTATTACACTTCGATATGTCACCTGTGTGACCACACAAGAGAATTTAATGCATGTATCACATTCATATGCAGGTGATACTGATAGTACATATAGTAATCTATGGAGCTTAATTAGGGCAGTGGAAGTCTTTCGGCACTCTCTTGCCGCACTGGTTGACGAGCACCTCGATGGCGATGGGCAGCATGAGGTTGATGTTGAGGGCCTTGACCTTGATGGTGGTGCAAAGGCAGAGAGCAGCGTCGAGGTCGGCAACGCCGGACAGCAGCGGGCAGCATGTATTCCTGGCGCTACTGCCGATCACCGCGTGCAACAGCCCATTGAGCACGTCCACGCACGCAAGTAGCTTCAGTGTGTCCACGGGGCACTTGCCGGTCGATGTAGCCGGCGCTGGGGCCGGGGCTGGGGGTGGCGTCGGAGTCACAGGGGTGGGTGCTGGCG
>NW_021215140.1:0-1208 GCF_002162155.2 Triticum dicoccoides | reverse complement strand
AATTAAATACAATCTATTAAAGAACAATTATCATAACTAAATTCCTTGAAATCCAAAAGAGTGGGTTCATTTCTACTTAAAGTTTTGACCTCTCCAACCCCACTTTTATCAATTTTTGCATCAAGATCTAAAAACTCCGAATCACTGGCACGAAACTTGACAGGCGGTCTACCGGTGGGGTACCAAGGCCGCTTGGCAAATCTCGGTCCATTCCGAGAAAGGTTAACACCCGCATACGAAAAGAGGCAAAAGAGGGCGCCGGAGGATGTAGGAGTGCCGGATTGCAAAACGGACAACGGGGAAAATGCTCGGATGCATGAGACGAACACGTATGCAAATGCGATGCACATGATGACATGATATGAAATGCATGACACACAAACAAATGACAAGGCAACAACAGTGAATAACTAGAAGACACCTGGCGCAACAGTCTCGGGGCATCACGACACTCCACCACTACGAGAGGATCTCGTCCTGAGATCTAGGATGGCACCGGAGGGTAAAACGAAAGAAGAAGAGAAGGGGTAAAACTAAGTTGCTTATTTGACAAATGAGTGAAACCAAAGAACCTTGAAAAGTTGAACAACTTTGAGAAAAGAATACAATGGAGATGAACGAAGTTGACAATCTCCGTCAAAAAAGAGGAACGAAAAAGAACAAATTCGGACAGCACTCCGGTTGAAAAAAAGATGCAAGACTTGATGAGGCGAAAAGAACTTGAGCAGAGGACACAACACTCTGGTTAAACAAGATAGAGAAGGAAAAAGAATGATGTAATTTGGGCAGCATTCCGACTGTAAATGGAAGGAATTGAACAAGATCTTGACAAAACAAGATGATGGGTTGAAGAGAGCAACAACATAATGCCTCCGGAAGAAATGAGAGAATGGAATGGAATGAACGGAGGAGAAAACAATATCTTCTACCTCGAATGAGCTTGAAAAGCATCTTTAGGAGAAGGGTCGAACGGAGTTGTTGGAAAACCAACAACAAAAAGAGTAAGCTTGTAGTGGGCTTATGGGGAACATCTCAAAACTATGAGGTGAAATTCTGCCACTTACGAAAACAATGGATTTGGATTGATATGAACAAGGAGACGAGAAACTATTTCACCGGGAGGATAAATGAAGAACTTGGGTCATTCATAAGGACCATAAATAGCAACAATACTTAGGGAAAAGCTTTAGGTGAAATATAACCCAAGA
>NW_021215139.1:0-2273 GCF_002162155.2 Triticum dicoccoides | reverse complement strand
TTTTTTATATATATGGGAAGTAGAGGCACTCTTCCATATAATGAAGTTTATAATATATGTGCTTATATTGTACTATAATTGTTTGAATAACTTAGCATATGTTCAGATGTATGATATCTGTAATTTAAGCGCTTGAATTTTACATATAAATATTTATTAATAAATATGTACCCCTATAATAGCTAGGCCGTGCAGTTGCAAGGGTAGATGACTAGTGATTACAATCTTGTTTGTGTGCAAGTCAAGCTTATTTAGTTTACACGTAACAACTTGTAGAACATTACAAAATTTATGCTTGCTAATAACTTCTAGAACACTACAACACTTGACATGTAAAAGGAATTTGACGAGTCATAGCCTACTAAAGCAAGTTACATTACTAGTCTTATTTATCTTAACAGACCACACAAGATTACAAACTAAGTACCGTGACGACCATGCTTATCTAGTTTATGCGTAACAATTTGCAGAAAATTACAAACTTAGTTTCAGAAAAATAAGCAATCTAGATTAGTGTTTGAGCTGTAAAGTGAATAAGATGAGTCATGCATGTTATCACACCTTTTTGGTGGTGGAATGATAGTGCAACAACAAGGAACTTTAATGACCAGTCCAAGAATACACTTGTAAGTAGTGCCACCAAACAGAACATACCAAATGATGATTTTGAGAAGCATCCAAGCACTTTCCACACAAACAAATGCCAATTGTGAAAGAGATCATTCCATGGCAGCTATAAATAGCCCCATAGCATGACGATCATCCTTCCTCATCCATCATTCTCATAAGTAGAGCGCATCATTTAAGCCAAGCAAGTTGTGGTCAATACAAATCCACCATGAAGACCTTTCTCATCCTTGCCCTCCTTGCTATCGTGGCGACCACCGCCACAATTGCAGTTAGAGTTCCAGTGCCACAATTGCAGCCATAAAATCCATCTCAGCAACATCCACAAGAGCAAGTTCCATTGGTACAACAACAACAATTTCTAGGGCAGCAACAACCATTTCCACCACAACAACCATATCCACAGCCGCAACCATTTCCATCACAACAACCATATCTGCAGCTGCAACCATTTCCGCAGCCGCAACTACCATATTCGCAGCCACAACCATTTCGACCACAACAACCATATCCACAACCGCAACCACAGTATTCGCAACCACAACAACCAATTTCACAGCAGCAGCAGCAGCAGCAGCAACAACAACAACAACAACAACAACAACAACAACAAATCCTTCAACAAATTTTGCAACAACAACTGATTCCATGCATGGATGTTGTATAGCAGGAACACAACATAGCGCATGGAAGATCACAAGTTCTGCAACAAAGTACTTACCAGCTGTTGCAAGAATTGTGTTGTCAGCACCTATGGCAGATCCCTGAGCAGTCGCAGTGCCAGGCCATCCACAATGTTGTTCATGCTATTATTCTGCATCAACAATAAAAACAACAACAACAACAACAACCATCGAGCCAGGTCTCCTTCCAACAGCCTCAGCAACAATATCCATTAGGCCAGGGCTCCTTCCGGCCATCTCAGCAAAACCCACAGGCCCAGGGCTCTGTCCAGCCTCAACAACTGCCCCAGTTCGAGGAAATAAGGAACCTAGCGCTACAGACGCTACCTGCAATTTGCAATGTCTACATCCCTCCATATTGCACCATCACGCCATTTGGCATCTTCGGTACTAACTGAGAAGAAAATAACTCTAGTGCTAGATATATGAAACACGGTTTTCTCAGTCCATGGTTTGGTCGTTGTAGCGGTGAAAAAATTATGTGACATGCACTATCATGTAAGAACCCAAACTATACTAGTCCAAACTTGGAATAAAAGACAAACACAGGTCTTGTCTACATATTTATGTTGCATCTATTTATATATTAAAAGTGATATAAGGTGAACCAGGAGCAAGGTAAATATGCTAGAAAATTGCAAGTTAATTAGAAATTACTAGCCCTCAATCCGGTAAATCTTAACAAATAGAATTATCTTGACCGTTAGATTTATGTAACATATATAATGCTCTGGGCCTCCAACGACTGTACGTGACACATCTGAACGCACATATGTTAAAGAAAATATATTTGGTAAATGGTGGGCCTCTTTAAAAAGAGAACTCACGTACATGCACCAACTAAGAAAAACACATACATGTAAACGGGAAAAGGATGAGATTTTCTCACGTACGTGCTCCCTGGCTCCACCCCGTTGAAAAAATATACATCTGGAGGCCACTTTGTTTCCTCATCAAAAAAAA
>NW_021215138.1:0-1083 GCF_002162155.2 Triticum dicoccoides | reverse complement strand
TGACACGTAAGAGCACCTTGGGGGTTCGACAATCATGGAAATTGCTTTGGGACCCCAAAACGGTGAGTAATAGTACATGAAACATGTTAGAATCGACAAAAACCGCGAGTGTTGATGACCGACACGTAAGCGCACCTTGGGGTTCAACAACTATGGAAATCGCTTTGGGACCCCAAAACGGTGAGTAATGGTCCATGAAACGGGTCAGAATTGGCCAATACTGTGAGTGTTGACGATGGACACGTAAACGCACCCTGAGGATCGTCAATCGTGGAAATCGCTTTGGGACCCTAAAACACTGAGTAATAGTGCACGAAATGGACCAGAATCGGCCAAAATTGTGACTGTTGATTACCCAGACGTAAACGCACCCCGGGGTTCATTAGTCGTGGAAATCACTTCGGGACCCGAAAACGGTGAGTAATAGTCCAAGAGACGGACCAGAATTGGCCACAATTGTGTGTGTTGATGACTGACAAGTAAATGCACCCCGGGGTTCGACAACAATGGAAATCGCTTCTGGACCCCAAAACTGAGTAATAGTCCATGAAACGGGTCAGCATCGACAAAAACCGCGAGTGCGGATGACCGACACGTAAGCGGACCTTGGGGTTCGACAATCATGGAAATCGGTTTGGGACCCCAAAACGGTGAGGAATAGTCCACGAAACATGTCAGAATCGACAAAAACCGTGAGTGTTAATGATCGACACGTAACGCAACCCAGGGTTCGTTAATTGTGGAAATCACCCGGGACCCAAAACAGTGAGTAATATTCCACGAAAAAGGCCAGAATCGGCCAAAACTGCGAGTGTTGATGACCGACACGCAAGCGCACCTTGGGGTCTAACAACTATGAAAATCGCTTCGGGACCCCAAAACGGTGAGTAATAGTCCATGAAACGGGTCAGAATTAGGCAATATTGTGAGTGCCGATGATGGACATGTAAACACACCCCGAGGATTGCCAATCGGGGAAATCGCTTTGGGACCCCAAATGCTGAGTAATAGTGCACGAAATGGACCAGAATCGGCCAAAATTGTGAGTGTTGATTACCGACACGTAAACGCACCCCGGGGTTC